>NW_024962273.1:8645839-8892070 GCF_019238085.1 Lagopus leucura | reverse complement strand
GTATTCAGGACAATCTCAGATTAGATATGGAGTGGAGCTGTGCGTGGCCCAGTGGACCTGCCCTGGGCAGCCCGGCAGAGCCTTGCTCCAAGGAGCAAGATGTGCTTTTTGCTGAAGGGATGAGACATGATAGCATTACTTTGTTTTGCATTTATGAGACGTCTTTCAGAACCATTGTATATGAGCAAGCATGTGTGGACTCTGGAGCAGCTGAGAGTGAGTGATCCCTTCCTAAGTCTCTGCCTGTGGGCTTTCCCATCCTTACCTTCTGTTGTTAGTACTGCAGTGATGGTAGTACTGCTCCCAGGTGTTGTAGGTGTGGTAGTTGAGGACAGGAAAAGAAGAGACATGGTAGCCATGTTTAGTGTGGAGTGGAAGAAAATCCTTGGGGATTTCTTGTGTTCCCAAGAACCTCAAATTAAATAAGGAGGGGACATGCACGGGTTCTATTGTAGACTAGTCCTGCCCTTATACTGTCCATGGCACTGATAGCTCTTTAGGCTGTCATGCCCATATTCCCCGGCTAGTACATCCTCCCCAGAAGCACATGCCATTCCCCCAAGCACATACTCAATGTCCACAGCTGGCCCAATTAACAGCACAGATGTGTCTTCAAAGGAATGTTCCCCCCAAGTTCTCCAAGCAGGTTCTGCATGGCTAGCACTCTCCAGATCCTGTTCTGAATCTCACCTAAATCCACAAATATTTCATTCACTGCAAGACAGATAAGTATTTTGAAATTGTAAGAGACGCTTTCTCGAGCATCATTAAAAATTCCAGATGGACTCTTTCAGAGCAGTAATGGAGAAACGCGTGTCTTTTCTAATGCCATTTCCTCAGATGAAACAAATCCAGGTGCATATTGAAAGTAGTGTATTTCTGTTCATATAAGGCAAATTCTGCCAAATTATCATCAGTGTAATCAAGATCTTTTTTCCAGGACTGCACTACTATGTAGTCATGATATTATGTTTTACTTTTTTGTCATTTATTTTTCTTCCTTGTTTGTCTGTCTAGTGTTGAAAGTAAAGGAAGCAATATACAAAATACAACAGGCTTGCTGCTAAATTTGTGATAGCAATGAACAGTTTGGATCACACAACCTAACTTCAGTCTTTGTTACTTAATTTAATTTAAGTGGAGCTGTGCATTTAATCTGGGTTAACGTCACACTCATAATTTAAACAGCATGAACTGGAACTCTCATATATTTGTGGCTAACACTCTTGGCACTAGCAAACTCTTATAGCTGGTGTATTAAATACAATACTGCAAATAACACTAAATTCTCAAAAGACACTTGAAAAATAGGCCCCTCTCTTCAAAAGCTTTTGCAAGTTTTCAAAAATCCAAAAGAGAAGCAAATTTAATAAGCCTTTTTCTTCTCATCAATAAAGCTGTCTTGGAAAAGGCTCACCAAAAAGGCAAGGCCTAAAGTAATCCCTTAGTGTGTTCTGGGTGAAGAGGAAACGTGGTTTCTCAGTCCTGCGGGCAGAGTTTTGTTTCCTGGTCGATGTCAAGAGATGGACATTTTGGTTATAGCCATGATTCTGTGTTGTCTACAGGCTAAGAGTTTGGAGCACTGTTTTAAACTTCCTTCTCAAAATCAATGTTACATCACTAACGTCTTCAGTCAACAATGTTTAGCTTTGTACAGGCTGGCTAACAGCCCTCCACAAGTACCCTTTGGACTCAGGAAGAATCACATCTGTGTGACTGCAGAGCACATGAACTGCACCTGGGCTTGGCACAGGTAACACAAGCAAAGGTGGCTCTTTAATGGCCCTATCTGCCCAGCCCCAACTTTCTGTACCAGGAAACAGGATGTGTCATAGATTCAGGCATTTACCATGGACGTAATAGATCTTAAGATTCAGGGTATGAAATAGCAGACATCTGGGTACCAAGCAGAGTAGGCCTTTGTGAGTACTTTGCAAATGGACACAACACACAAAGCTTTTACAGTGTTTGCTTAGAATGAAGTAGGTTTCTGGGCATGGACAACCTTAGGAAAAATCTACACAAGTCAATGGAAGGCTCCCATGGCCTTTGATACTTCCTAGGACAAGATCTTTCAGTCTTACTGTTGTTCTCCAAACAGAAAACCAACCAACTGCCAAACTTGAAGTCTTCTATGCTTATAATTTATAAATCTGATTGTAGTATGCTGTAGAAGTTGCTATAAATATGTATATTCACTCACAATAGGTAACAGACTCACTGCCATCTGTCCCCATCTGATGCAATCTTGGCAGCATCAGTGAAAGTCTTAATTTGGGTCATATCTCTGTTTAATTGTCCCTGAAGAAAATGGGATTTCCTGTCCTTTCACAGCTTCAAGTTGCCACCAAACTCCTCCTACAGCTACTTTTACAAACTCCCTGCTACACTTGATCTGTTGCTGAATATCAGATACTCTGACCTGTAACCACCAAAATTGTTACAGGGCTAGAAAAACGATTAAGCGGTCTATGGAATGATTCCTGCCCTGTCTTTGAATAGAGCACAGGGCAACCCTCTGCCATCTGAGCTGGTGGCGAAGTTCTTGTTAATTAGCTTCAATAGGAGGGGAATGAATGCTCTGAGAGCCAGTTCAAGCAGTGCTGCTTTCCAGACTGATTGTTTAAGGAGACTCCATCCGGAAGGGCAGTGGCAGCACTCTTTTTCCTGGGTGCTGGGCTGGAACAGTCAAATCTTTTGTGATGACTGTAATAGAGCTTGAATTACCTGGGTTTAGTGTGCAAGTCCTGAAAACTGCTCGTGGAATAGGCTGAATTAGGTTAATCACAAGCCCCAGTGCTTTTGCATTGTTCTGTGAACAAGGAAAACTGTTTTCTTGCAGTAACGTTTTTCATCACTAATTAATCAAAATCTAGATGTGCTGAATGGTGCGTGGCCACTGACTTCAGTCTCTCAGCAGCTGCTAAAAGCACTGAGTAATCTATTCACTGCAATAGAATAGCTCCTCAGACAAATCCCAAAACAGAAGATAATGTTTCTTACCTTCTGAAAGGCTCAACACCAGGCAAAGCAGCACAGTGAAGAACATACAGCGTCCCATTGCTGCCCCTGCTGCTGCTGCTACTCCTTGCTAAACCTGAGATGAAGTGCTTTTCTCTTCCAGCGTCAGCTCATTTAAGGTCCCAGCCACAGGTAGGGAGTTCAGCCCCGAGCTGACGTCATGGTGGCAAGTGGCAAATGACAGATCCAAGCTGTTTTTTTCTTTCCTTCTCAAACTGGGAGGAGACTTCTGGACCCGCAGTATTCTTCCTGTAAGTTATAAACATTTGAGACCTGTTGACACAAGGAAGTTAATTAATGCTAAATACATTGACACAAACTGACAGGACACTAGCTATCCCTGCTAGCTCAGCAAACACTTTCGGTGTAATTTAGGTGGAGGGTGCAGTGCAGTCTGTTCCTAAAAGGAGAAAAAGCTATCCCATTCCAAAGCATGCTAATGATGTACTTAGAGCAGAGTATCTGGGACATACACACTCAAATCTTTGCAATACATTACCAGTGCAGACAAATTCTGTCTCAGACCTCAAGCTCTCTATACTTCAAAGCAAAATTTTACCCCAGAGCATCTCTTACTGCTCAGCTGCTCAGGGTGAAAAGCAAGAGAAAACACCTGCATCTTCAACATTCACAAAACTGAGCTGGCTTTGGCTGTTTTGGGAGTGATTACAGCTGGTCTATTTGCCTACATCTTTGTGTGTTATTGGCTAGTTAAAGCAGTGTGGCAAAAGAAGCAGGAACAGGGAGGACAGCCAGCAGCTATTTAACTATCTGGGCAACAGCCGTTCTTTCTTAGGAGTAACTGTGTTTGTACCTGGGAGACATTTGGAAACAGGAATGTTGAGGCTGTTACAGGGAACCTTCAGGAGGCCTGAAAATGGGAATTAGCACAGGGAGCCATGGAGCAACTAACACAGCCAGAACTTGGGAAAAAATTGATGGATTTACTGAAATCACGTATCAGGAAGCTCTGAAAATCACAGAATCATTAGGGTTGGAAAAGACCATGAAGATCATCCTGTCCAACCATCAACCTTTCACCACTGTGCTCACTAAACCATGTCACTCGATATGACAGAATAATGATGTAAAGACCAACATAAGGAGGAAGACCTGTGGACAGTAGCTATTTCTCCGCAGACTGCTTATTTTCAGCTGCCTCACCTACACAAGTTCTCTAGCTCAACAGTGCATTTGTTCTACATTGTGTCCCAGTAAAACATACCACTTGAAATCAATAGATGCCAAATTGCCCATGGTATGTTGCAGCTCCTCCTTTCCAGGAAAAGATGCCATTGAGTAACTTTCTCCCACTCTGAAGGTCTGTCTGATCCTAGATCCTGCTGCACCTGCCAGGAAAGCCTTTCTGGGAAGCACACACAGATTATCCTGCCATTGTAACCCATGGACAAGAAAACACAAGCAACCCACTGGTGTATCCCCACAGTGCCACTTTGGTGGGAGTCTGTGGGAGTCTGCTCTTTCCTGGCAAATGCCACTGTCAGCAATACTAGCACGTTGTTAACAATTTCCAAATGCAAATTGATGACTTGCTTTTGAAACTCCTCTCCCCTTTCTTCACCTGCTTTTGTCTGATCCTGCTGTGCTAACAAGACATGCAGTCTGTGTGCTAATCTAATAATGCATTCAGAGGGTGGCTCTCTCTCTGCAGGAGGGTGGGCATTACTCAAGCTGTTTGTGTGCTGGGGTTGTCCTCAGCTTTTAACTTGTGCTGAACCAGGAAATATTGGTGGCTTGCAAACAGCAACAGTAGTTGGGTGCCTCTCTGCCAGCATGAGGAGTGAGTAGCTTCATCCCCCAGCAACCTGTTATAGAGGCCATGACTGGGCCCAGGACCCAGTCACAGAGGCTGCCCTGGTGTCCCCGGGGTGCTGGAATGGGCTCTGGTCTCACACCAGGAAACCTCTGCCACCCCAAGATGCAAACTGAGAGTAGAAGAACCAGGTCACTTCTCAGAGTATTATCAGAAATGTGTGCTGAAAGTCAGCAGGTGTAGATGATAATGGCTGAGGGCTGACTACATCAGCTGCTACTGATTACGTTGTCCAGCTCATGAAGACTGTTTTCTGCAATGAGTGCACAAGAGAGGCTGGCATACCCTGAGCCATGCCTTTAGAACCAACTCCCACTCTTCATTGTTTGCTTCTGTCACCTCTGGGACGTGTGACATCTTCACCATGCAAAAAGCACCAGGAAAGGCACTGAACAAACATCTGCACACTTAACAGATTTTTTTCCTCTACTTTTTGACAGATCAGCTGTCACAACAGGCTGTCCTGGTGAGAGGTGAGGTGATGAGGCTACATGTGCCTCTTTGCTTGCAAATTTAGGGGGAAACTTGGAGATTTGACCATTTAGGAGAGCACAGAGAATTATCAAAACAGGACAACCAATATCAGTGAAACATCATTACCTCTAATGGAATTATTAAGGAAATTATTAAGGGCATATTTAGACATCAAATAGTTGACTACTAGTGCAGACAGACTTGCCCTCCCAGAGTACCTCTGATGTACCATAGAGAATCACAGACAAATCATTCTTTGAGGAAGTTTTTAAGTTACTTTCCAGAAGCTGTAAAACCAAACTGACATGCGTCAAAGCTATGACATGCAAGAATACTGATCAACAATTACAATGATTTTAAAGTGTGCTACGTTTAGTAACAGGCAGTGGTTATTCACCTGTCTTGATCCTTGTTTATGGCAGGAAAACAGTATCAGAGGTGAAAGGTTTTTATTAAGTTTAAGATAAAAGTAATGGCCCCACTATCCAGCCATAACCTGAATATAAACATGGGACAACTGGGGCAACTGTGTCATCAGAAGGTGTTCAGTGGAGAAGGAACAATAGTCTTTTATAGCTATTCACATGCTGGATTATTTCTTCCTGCATATTTTTTCAGTTCTATTCCTTACTAGATTCCCATACATTTTGCTGTCTCATGTAAAATTAATTAATCCACGGAATATTACACACACATAGACTCATAGAAAGGCTTGGATTGAAAGGGACCTTGAAGGTCACCTAATTCCAGCCCCCAACATTTAGAAATGTGTGTCATAACTGGGTGAAGATTCAAACAAACCTGCAGAAAGTCTAAATCAAAATTATACGTATCCAGACTCACCTGTAATTGGGGGAAGCATATGCAGTTCAAATTCTTCTGTTAACTGGTTCTCAAGATGGGAACCTGATTGTTGGAGTCCCTTGGGAGGTAGTTCGAGAGGCAAAAAGAGTCCAGAAAAGTTGGACATTTTTTAAGAGTGAAATCTTAAAGGCACAGGAACAGGTTGTCCCCATGTGCTGAATGGAAGACCAGCCTAGCTGAGCAGAGAGCTTCTTCTGGAACTCAGTAAGAAAAATAGAGTTTATGACCTTTGGAAGAAGAGGCAAGCAATTCAGGAGACTGCAAAGATGTGCAGTAATGGGGGAAGCAAATGAGAAGGGTCAAAACTCAGCTAGAACATAACTTCATTGGTACAGATTAAGGCAATTTAAAAATTTTAAAAGGCAGGATTCACCCAAAGATACAGAATGAGCTGGCAGAAGTGCTCATCAAGCCACTTTCAATAACCTGTCAGCAGTTCTGTATAACCAGAGAGGTCCCAGTTGACCAGAGTTTAACAAATATGATGTTCACCTACAAGATGGGCAGGAACGAGGACTCGAGGGAATAACCAGCCTGTCAGTCTGATGCCAGTGCCAGTGAAGGTCATGGAGCAGATCAACCTGAGTGCCATGACATAGCACGTACAGGACAGCTAGATGATCAGATCCAGTCAGAATGGGTTTGTGAAAAACAGTCCTGCAGGACTAACCTGATCCCCCATCTATGATAAGATGACATGCTGTTTCCCACAGCTTCTCTTGGAGAAATTGGCTGCTCATGGCTTGGATGGCTGTACTGTTTGCTGGGTAAAAAACTGTCTGTATGGTGGACTCAAAGTACAGAGTTAAATCAGAAGGTAGCCAGTCACAGGTGATGTTACCTAGGGCTCAGAACTAGAACAGGTTTTGTTTTGCATTTTTATCACTGACCTTGAGGAGAGGATGAAATGCACCTTCAGCAAGTTTGCAGATGACACCAAACTGGTCAGGAGGATTGATCCGCCTGAGAGCAGAAAGGCTTTGCAGAGGGGTTGGGGTAGGCTGGGTCAATGGGCTGAAGCCAGTTGTATGACATTCAACAAGGCTAAATGCTGGGTGCTGCTCTTGGTCACAACAGCCTCAGATACTGCAGGCTGGGGGCAGAGTGGCTGGAAAGTTGCCTGCAGAAAATGACCTGGGGGTCTGTTTGGCAGCTAGCTGAACATCCAGGTGGCCAAGAAGGCCAATGGCACCTAGCCTGCATCAGAGCCGGTGGGGCAAGCAGGGCCATGGAAGGGATGGTCCTTCTGTCGTCAGCCCCAGTGAGACTGCACCTCAATGGACTCACTTTGGGGGTCCTCACTATAAGAAGGTTATTGTCTGGAACAAGGATGACAGGACTAGAAGGCAACCTGGTCTAGAAGAAAAGAATTCTGAGGAGTGACTGAGGGAAGCAGGGTTGAGAAAGAAAGACTGAGGGGAAACCTGGCTGCTCACTACAGCTACCTGAAAGGAATTTGCAGAGATGTGGGTTTCAGTTTCTTTTCTCAGGTGACAAGTGATAGAATGCAAGGAAATAGGCTCAAGTTGCATCAGAGGATATTTACATTGGATATCAGGAAGAATTTGTTCACAGAAAGAGTGGTTAGGCTTTGGAGCAGGAAAGTGATAGAATCACCATTAGAGGTACTGAAGAGATGTGTGGGTGGCTGTGGCGCTTATGGACATGGTTTAGCAGTGGACCTGGTAATGTTAGGTTGATGGGTGGATTCAATGATCTTATGGGTCTTTTCCAACCCAAATGATTCTATGGTTTAGGACACACAGCATGGATGCATTCAATGATCTCAGAGGCACTAATAAGCAAATATGAAATGGGCAGGACTGTTGAGTCACATGCTTGGCCATAACTGCAAATTTACCCAACCTCACAGTAACATAACCTGTTCTTTTGCTTAAGAGATACCAACGCCACACAGAAAACAGATCAGCTTGCAATACTATTACTGGTAACAAAATAGTAGCACTGTAACATGCCTTTCCTTACAAATGAACAGAACATCATTTGACAGGATTAACCATGTTACTTTCTCCTTTTATTTTCCCACTGGAGTTTTACTAGAAAAGGAGCAGGCATATAGTATAATTCTGTACCATATTATTGCAGAAAGTAGACTTGAATTTCAGGGTGCAGCAAGAAACTATGTTCTAGACTCACCATTTCTCTGCAGATAGCACTAGTGCAGCTGTCTGTATGCAGAGTCCTGTGACACTAGTGTAAAGGCAGGAAAATCTTACCTTCTGTGGATGCTTGCCTCTTCATGGGTATTGGAAGAATCAGATGTGGTTTCAGATCACCCACCTAGACTTTGGTCGAGTACCTTGGTCTCATTCGATTCCTGTCACACCTGAGTGTTGTACTTCTCTGGGACTTAATATAGAATGATTGCCCCAGATTAACAAGCCTGCCAATACTCAGGATGCTCTTCCACACCATGTCTCTTTGCAGGACTCTGTGTTTGTCTGGATACAAGGGACCAAGCTTTCTCCTCGGAGGAACGCTCAGCTTTATAGTCTTCATGGTTCCCAGTGGCTATCAGTGATGTGGGACTGACCTCATTGTGGTCAAGTTCCCTGTCCTTGCACCAACGTCTCTAAAGCTTTTCCTTCCCTATTTTCACCAATTCCAGCATTTCCAGGTCAATGAAAAATTAAATTGAGTAAAATTCTTAAATTAAACTTTGAATGGCTCAGTACTATGGAAATAAACATATCAGCACAGAAGCAAGCACAACTCTGTTTAGCACAACTAATCTGAACATATCACTTTCCTCTTGCTTTTCATTTTAGTTATTCAATCACCAAGCACCACTAGAAGAACAAAAGGCTCTAAGATTTCTTCAATCTAAAAGTTGCACATGTATTTCTTCACAGGGAAAACTTTAGACAATAAAAAAGCTGAGACATACTAATATTCATAGTTTTATTGTATCTTTTTATAATACTGACTAGAACGCCAGATTTAATAATATTGGATGCAGGTATAAAAATAATCCAATCCTTAAAAATTATATTTTGCTACTACAGTACTGTATAATTAGTAGAGGCAGAAAATATGATACAACTTTAAATAATACTGGTTTGGAGAAAGTCCTTAGAACCCCAGCAACTTGGAAGCGAACATTCAGAGCTGCATAGAAGGAAGCACAACAACGGGAAGAACATGAAGCAGGCTGGTAGAGGAGGCACAGATTAATGCTTAAAGTTCACCTTTTCAAAGAGACCTTGCTAAAGGTGTGCATTACTACCACGGTTCTGAAAGCTGTTAATGAAATTGTGATGACTTTACATATAAAATTTTGGTTTCTGCTAGGAGAACATTCTGCAGAATGTAACAGGGCTTAAAACAAATGATTGAGTTGAATAGAAATTATTACATGCTTATTCTGTTTTGTTGTTGTTTCCTTTCCTTAAAGTAAGTTAATCGTACTGATGGTTTTTATAACAGGCACATCAGGCAAATTTTGTGTTACTGCCCAAGAAAAAAAAAATGACCACTTTTACCAGGTTCCGCACATGTGGGGTTGTGCAGATTTGGGGCTACTTACCCAAGCAAAACTCTCATCCCTTCCAGCATTTTACCAGAATGAAGACCAATAGATTTAGCACTTACACATGACTTCTGAAGAACGTCAGGCACCCTCTCTCAGTTTTCCATCAACAAGGATATTATCACACAAAACACAAACCACATTGGAGAGGTGTTATCTCAAGCATGACCTTACAGTACAGAACCCTTTCAAAACTGGGAGATCTTGTTTCATTTCTGAAAGCACAAATATGTGAACTGACAGGTAGTTCTTAACTGTGAATGCACGAATCACCTCTACATCCCTGGAGATCTTACACTATGGGAAACAGGTCAGCTGAACAGTACAACGTCTTCTATGAAATTCACATTCATTCTCTTCTCAGAAAGTCATTTCAGATCTTGAACAACCTGTTTGTTCAATCTTACATAATACAGGCTCTGCTACAGTAATAAGGACATATGAAAAATAAATATGATGTGAAAATGTAGCAACAGTATCACAGGAATGGGCAGAACACAGAGTTGCAGGAACACATGGCATACACACAAGTGACCCTGACAGGGAAATAATTCAGACCTAAAATACTTCACTGCAATATGGGAGAGTCACCATCCCAGTCACCAGAGTGGATGCTGGATTGGGTCCTTTTGTGTAAAGAGGAGAAAAGCAATAGTCAGCAGAGGAAGAACATGTAAATAAAATACATCTATTCTTGTTAATTTAAGGAAGAAAACTAAACACCACCATGAGAAAATGAGAAGTCCAGATAGATTTGGAATGGATGTGGCCATTTACCAGCATTAGAGACATGTCCTGGGAAAGCTCTTTCTTCACAAGGCTACAGCAGTGTCCAAACTCATACTGCTGCTCTGTTAAGCCTCAGCAAACAACCTTTATAAATATTGGCACCATTCTGCAATTGCAAACACCTCTCACTAAATTCATTTCATTGCTATTTTTAGAAAGCTTTTTTTTTTTTTTTTCCTCTCCCTTTTTCTGTTGCTAGCAGTGCAGGCAAATCAATTTAGTGTCTCTGTAAATGACCACAACAAAGCAACTTTCCGGGATATGCTGCAATGAAAACAAGATTCATTGCTGTTCTTTTATCTAGTGCTATAAACACAGGGTATAGGGCATCCAAATACCCCTTTCCCCACATTCCTCATACAGTCAAATTCAGTGCTTTGAGGTTTCAATGGTGTGCAAAAGAACACTGGTTTTGCAGTGCAGCCATGCACTGGAAAGGGCTGGCCATGATGAGCAGGGAGCAGGACAGGGATGCAGGAAGGCTGCAGCATTCCTTTACCCCTCCCGTCTGCATTGCTCTGCTCTGTTCACTCTGACTCAGTCTCCCAGGCTGACTGCTGAGGGGGTATTTCTGTGAGCAAGGGCTTCTCTCAACACAAGTGGTAGAGCACTGTAGCAGCAAACAGGTCTCCTACATCCTTTCCTGTCGTCAGCTGAATTAGCACTTTTTTCCCCAAAGACTCCCCCCCACACCACCTGTGGGCCCTTGCTGACGGCTCACCTGGCTTTACACAGCAGCCAGAAACACAAAGAGATTCTTTGTCAAGTTGGTGTCATTTTCTCTCCTTTCCCCACACCTGGCTGAGTCACTTGCAGTCTCCTAGCGTGAAACCTGCTACTTCCATCTTGCCCTCTGCAATCTGGGGCGCTAAAAGCAATCTAAACAGCCTGAGTTGCATTTCCTTATGCATCCTAGGAGGAGTTAGGTTCTAAACACAGGGGCACCCACATTCGAAAGCAGGCTTCAGGGAGTGATATTCCACATGGAAACTCAAGTCCAACAGGATTGACAAAAGCCAAAACCGCTGCCACTGCTTATCCTGCACAGGTAAGTGCCTGCACTGACCTTAGGGCTGGCACCTGTCTCAATCCTTTCCCCCTGAGAAAGCCATAGAAGGTTCTGGCAGGTCAGGAGAGACCCTTTTGCTCCTCCTGTGAGCTATGCATTGAGTCACATTTGTTACCAGAACTAAAAGGAAGCTGCAATGGACTAATCTCATAGTAATTTCCCCGACATTTACTTGCTCTGGCAGATAGAATTTCAGTGCAATAAAGTTTGCTCTCTGGGAAAAAAGCCAGGGTTTGCAGTCCTCACTCAGAAAATCCTTCTGACTTTCTCGAGACCCATTCATTTCATTAAGAAGAATTTTAAAGATCATTAATAAAATGAATTCTGTGATCTCAGTTAGGAATAGTCCTATCACATTTCCCACTCAGCTCACTCGCAATTTGCAATTTGCTGTAAAATGACAGATTGAAGTTTTGCTCACATAACCCATATGCTGCATAGAAGAATCAATCTGCATTTGTCCTTTGGTATTTCACACTTTGTTCTTTGCACCTGGCACACAAAGGAACATTTAACAGCTTTCAAACTAAACAAGAAATTAATTATAGTAGGTATAAGCAAACCTTCACATTCTTTCCTGTCTGAGTGTCATGCAGTTAAATCCTACCATCATTGCTGTGACATGCTTATTTTTTTGTTAGGCTGCTTTAGCAAACAGGGAAAATCCCAGTGCTCATCTATGTGCTCTGGATTTACATCTAGCACCACGTTCCAGCTTTCTCATTCATTTGTATTAGAGACAAAGCTTTCACCTGTCCCATGGAGAAACAGGCCCTTCTGTCCTAGGCCAGAGCTAGTGTTGGGTGAAAGAAGCAGTTCACCCTCCTAGGAATGACCCCAGTAATGCCCTCTTTGAAGAGCCCCAGAGCACGGCAGGGTCAAGGCCTTGGTTCACACCACCCAGTGGACCTTGTGCAATTAAGATATTGGCTAGTAACCACGAGGAGAAGAACATCTTTCTCAATTTGAAAACACAGGGAACAGTTAATTCTTATGCTTTGCCTGTTACTCTCTTTTGGATACTATAACTGGAATGCTCCTAAAATATAGCTCCTTCAGCAGCATAAGCATGCATTCATTTCCACCCTACATTTGAGACAAGCCTGCAAATTTGATTATGGATTCAGTCACGTGCACTATGACGATAAGATGATGTCAGTGCAGAGCATACTGCCTCTGGCATCCATAAATATCTAGTTTTTGCAAAATCACACCCTCCCTTTGCGTAGCTGCTGCTCCCTTTTGGTAGGGAACACAACAGAATACAACATTTGTTGAAAGTGCTGAAAGGGCTGGGAGCTTCCCAGCACCACCAAGACATGAGTATTGCCATGTTTACCCCTGGCTTGCCTTCAAGGACTAGCCACATCACACATCAGCCTTGGAACTGCCCTTCTCACCAGGGGTCAGGCACTTTGGGGACATATGCTGCAGCCCTCAGTGCTTCAGAGCTACTTACTGAATTTAACTGTAGGCACTGTGCCTTTCTGAGCACTGTGTGGGAGAAAGGAATGTCAGATGGTACATGCCCTTCAGTGCAGAGATGGTGGGTTAATGGTAGGGAACTGTGCTATCTGATATGTCCATGCAAGCGGCCATCCTGAATTAAAAGCATGATCACACTGAGGGTAAAGGTCTGTAGTGGGATCTTGTATCTGGACAAGGTCTAGATGGTCTAGGTTATCTTTTCAGTTAAGATAAGCAGGAAATATACTTTATTAATAAGAGCTCTTTCAACACCCTACTCCAGAAAGAATGAAGTCAATAAGCTTTTGATCTGATCTTTAGTGAGGAATGTAATAACTTACATTCTTCAGCTTCTGCCAAAGCGACTAATATGAACTCACACACCTAGCTGAGGAAACCTGCCCAGTTTGAATCACCTGAAACTAGAACAGAAGAAAGCAAAATATTTTGATGTAAGTGATCTTTGCGGTGCTAGGATTGAAAGGATCGTGTTTCTCTCTGCCCTAAATGCAATTGTCTAATGGAGAGCCTTATTTTCCAGTGGACTGTAAGTTTCCACAGTTCCCTCTGAAATCAAGGTGGGCTGTGAAGTCCTGAAAGCTATGTCCCACCCACAGTGCCTAGATGCTATGTTCCACCTGCCTAGCCAGGACCACAGCATTATTTATTCTTCCAACATTTCATCCAAGAAGCAGGGTGAATTCCCTGCTTATGTTTTTCTTCCTTGTGAGCAGCTATTTTACATCACATTTATGTTTTTATAGGTCTTTTCATAAGTAAACATCCTGTTAAGCTCCTATACAGAAGCATTGTGATGATGTGTAGCAGCACCACTTCTGAATCAGGCTGGCTGACAGAAAGACAACATACTCACACTCTTCCCTATGTACATAAGTTCTCAAAGCAGCACCCACGACCACCTGTGCCTACTTCCAGTTTGAATTGCAGTGGTATGACTAATTTGTCCTGCTTCTCAAAGACAATCCACCCATGAGTTCAGCCGACATTGCCAGGCACCAGGCTGCTGCAGGGGCCTCACCATTTGGAGAACTTCAACAGTAAGAAGGTCAGGCCCAGAGGACAAGCCAGCTTTCCTGTTGCATACAAAGCAGAAAGCAAAGCAGCAAGGAGAAAAGGGGTGGACAAACTTGTCCTACCAAAACCAGTCACACAGTGAATCTTTGCATGAAGGTCGGCCAAGAAGACAAGCACAGTCAACAGTGAACAAGATCTGTAAACAAAACACTCCCTAGTGGTATTCAACACAGAGTGCTGGACACAGTTCATCCACCTGTACTGATCCATGCTTGCCATGTAGCGTAAGGAGTGAAGAAGCAGCACAGAACAAAACCAGAGTACACACGAGCTTCCACCTGAGTCTTTTACTGATGTGCACCTTGAGCCATTCACTTCCTTCTCCTCTTCCTCTCTGCTGCTCAGCAAATGTAACCATTCCTGGGGGCAGCAACACTCAGTATGGAGTTCAAAGACCATCCTGTTAAATGGAAGAGTAAGACTGGTGTGGGCTGAACTGCCAGGGGACACATTGTACCTGGGGATCAAGGGCCACAAAACTGTGTCAATCTTCCAGTCCCTCTCTGTTCTGCTAAAAATAGTCTCTTCTTCTGGCTTCATCACTAATAAAGGATGGATTGTATTGTCCAGGGTAGATGCATGAATGTCGAGATCCAGGCAAACCAGTGTAGGGAGGATAAAGTCCATTTCTTTCCAGTTCTGGATTTCTCAGTCCAGTTGGCTGTATTAGCAGGAAAAAAAAACACCACACAAGTCTTAGACAACTCCTCTTTCAAGCACAGCTTTACTACCTTTCCTACCAGTTGTTTCAGTAGATAGAAGGAACAACATGATCACTAATTTTCTCTAAGACTTAGAATTAATTGTACTGTGGGAGGCATGCATTTCCTGGAGGGCGGTATTCTGATGCAGCTGAGTTTTGACATCTGGCCAAATAGAAGACCTGAAGCTTACCCATCCAGAAGGTTACCTGACTCCACCAAATGCAGTCTAAATGTACAGTTAATTTTTAATCCAAGAGAATTGTGCTAACGAGCTCAGGCACTAAAATAATTCATCTTAATACAGGATATCATCAGAGTTATTGTTATAAGAAATGCTCCCAGAAAATCAGTTTGTTTCCTGCTTTGAGTATTATCTAGAAGTGCTTTTCTCTCATTTTCCTTCATGCTGTGTAAAGCAGTAAAATTACTCTGGGAAAACTTAAAATACAAGCCAGAAAAGGAAAGTTTTGCTCACTGCTCTCGTCCCTGGAAAGCAGAAGCTCAGTAAGTGTGATTTGTGTGAACTCCTGCAATCTTCACTCACATGAATAACCCCTCCTCATCTTGAGATCCTAGACATTTTCCTAGCATTCTTTCAACTGACACTTTTTTGTGATATTCAGACACATATAACAGCTAGAGTTCACATAACTCCCAACGCCTTGCTGTCTGTGGCAGCCATTTGCTTTGCTCTTTTGTTTCGAAGGAAAGGGATTTATGCTTCCAAAAATAAAGGGATGTTTCTTTGCTATGTGAAATACAAAAGGTTAAGATTTAAGCTGTGGATAGATACCGAGTAATACACATCTGTCATCTGCAACAAGTTCTTGGTGCTTCCATTCTCCTGCATCTCAATGGTCTCTCTGCCCCACTCTTGTGCTCGGGGGTTCTTCGGATACTCGGCATATGGTGACATCTGGAAATCCCCACTCTTGAAAATAAGTTTACTTATGTCATTTTTATTCTTCCTGTTTAGAAAAGAATGAAGGAAAGTCAAAAGTTATAACTAATCCTGATATAAGATCCTCTCCTGTTTCAGTTTATGCCTCTTGTCTCTTAAAAACATATATTTAGAAAGAAAGAAAAATGTATGTGAGCCCCCAACTATTCAAGTTCCCAAGTGCCTTCTAGGCACTATGTTACTTCCTAAGAAGGAAGAACTGGAAGCTGCCAGTCTGAACGCCACAGAAAGCCCTTACATCACCCCCCATGTTGTAGGAGCGGACTTCGGTAACATCTCCAGTGCAAAGAAGATTTCTCTCCAGGAAGGCACATGGCCTGCCAAAGGCCAGGACCCATGAGAAGACCAATCCATCCCCACAGAGTTCTGCAAGCTGGCACCTGGAGGTGTAGTGACCATCATATCTCCTGGCTGGGCCTTGCTCCTCACTCAAAGCACCAAAGGATGCTGTGCCTACTACCAGTGCTACATTACTGATCCATCCAACTGCTGACTTCAGAGAGCTGTGAAATCTTAGATTTGGGGTTAAAATGGTTGGGAAGAGAGTGTTACTGCAAGGCAGCCCTTTTTCATGGTTTATAAATCACAAAGCACAACTATCTCAGCAGCACACCTTGCCTAGTTGAAAGCTGCCTGCTGGTACAGGAACTAGGTGTGCACGTGTGTGAGTCTGCCTGAGAGGGAGACACACATGATGAGAGCAGGTGCAGGAGCTGTGCTTGGAGAAGGACCTTGAATGCACTCCAACATCTCTTTACAACGGCCCAGCAATTCTTCCTGTTATCCAAACTCCTCCTTTCTACCTAGCCTGCATTTTTGGAGGACTTACCGGCAGCAGGTGACTATCAGCGCTATGCCCATGATAAGCAGCAATCCTCCTCCCGCAGCTGCAATCACCACTGTAATGAGTTGATATGCTAGGGGCAGGAAAGAGAGAGATCTGCTTAGAGACAGCAGTTTGGCCATAAATATTCATGTATCACAGTTCTCATGCAAGTGGATTAACTGTTTGCTTCCTGCCTTCCTCCCTCTGTAATTGTCATCTGAAGCAAATGGAGCTGGGGGTCTCTCACTGAAGGAAGGATGGGCTCCTGTTGCCAGGACTGATTCTCTGCACTGATAAATCAGGATAGCACAGACAAACTTTCATGGATTCACTCTGAATATCTCACTTCAAAAGTGTGTACATGCTATCTTGGCAGAGCATCCATGGAAAGAAAATCTCCAAGGAAAATACTGATCTTGTTGGCAGATAATATCAAGTCAACTTTGTCAAATAAATATTTTGATCAATAAAACAATTTTCGACAGACAGTGAAGAAACACAAAACCTGACATGAATGATTTGTGCTTACTGTGCTTTAGGCATAGTTATTTGCAACCATTTGTTTCAAATTTCCCCCAAATGAAATGACTGATACTTGGTACTTACGGTTCCCACAGTTGAATCCCCCTAAGCCAAATGGGCAACTGACAACAGAAAACAAGAGGGAGTATCAGCAGTTTGCTTGTGCCAACAGGTCACCAAAGCAGCACTAAGAAGGATGGTGGGGTAGGAGGGGGCAGAGCGCTCACCATACCTCACACAGGTCTCATTTTCCAGCTTGTATCCATCTTCACAGGCTGCCAACACAACAGAGAAGGGCCATGAGCACCGCACAGTGGTGCAGAGGAGGCACTCACATTGCTGCTTCCCACAGCAGCTTCACCCCAACCAGCCTCTGGGCTGACAGTGCTGGTGCAGCAGGAAGCTGCGTGCTCTGATGCTACATCATCCTCTGTTTTAGGCAAAACACTGTGCACTTAGCTCACCTCCCAGCCTGCCATAGGGTGGGCAGCAGGTAAAATAATTCACAACACAGTCTCTTCTTGCCCAGCTGGGAACTCACTGCACACCTGCATTGTTTCCCAAGGAATATCAGTGTAAAAAGTTTGCATGTGCAATTTTGTCTGCTACAACAGGCTGGCAATATCCTAATAAACCAGAAGAGACCACTAGTGTTCTAGCTGGACTCAGAGCTTATGGCTCTTGCAACACCAGTAACAAGCAATATCAGTGCCAGCTGGGAGCAATGTGACTGTGACCTCTCCTTCATAATACAGGTCAGAGAACTTCCCTAAATTCAATTCCAAATTGAATTGGGTTTCAAATCAAATAGTTGAAGTGGAACTACGTTTCACAGAACCATCCAAGCTTGGTTTTAATATTTCCAGTGACAATCAACCGCAACACTCAGTCAGATGTTCACAAAGTTAATTTCCCCAGCCATTAAAAATATTCACCTTCTCTCTGGTCTGCATTATCCCAGTGTCAAATTCCAGCCTTTGGATGGATGTTTTCTGGGTTGGAAAAGCTACATTATCACATTTCTCCTTCTCACCATCAAATCACCCTGCCTGCCTCTGCCTGTGCACCCTGCCCTGTGCAGTCCCATTGCTCCTCCTGGGAACATTCTCAAGCACTCCCCAGGTGGCAGACAGAGCAGAGCAATACTTGGGGTCACATGGTGGTGCTCCCCTCCCAGCTGCCCCCCAGCCTCCCATGGGAGGCCGGATGGGGCAGCACAATGGCTGTTTCCCCTTTGCAAGTACTTAATGGGAGTTAGCACTCCATGTCTGCACAACCCACAATGAGGGTCGGATGCTTGGGAGACCACAGTTCCTGTTCAGTCAATAAGAGGGCAGAGATTTAAAAAAAGCCTGGCATATTATGTGCTATAAATATCAAGAGAATAGCTTAGCTTTTAAAAATGACTTTAAAAACCCTGTTGGCCTGGCTTACCCAAACGGGGACAGTGATGCTGACAGGCTGGTACATTTACGTCACTTACAGCCTGTCAGGCATTTATCTTCACACCACCACTTGCCAAGGGTCATGGACAAGATGAATGGTCAATCCCCAAGATTGGTGGGCATCTCAGCTCCCCATTGCTGCCCTCTCTGCCTCTCAGGGTGGATGGAGACAGTCAATATTTCCTTAAAAAAGTCCTTCTTCCAACATACAAGTTGATGGAAGGAAGGGAAATACAAAAGGGTATTGCCTGGAGATGTAGAGAAGAGGAGAGGCAGGACCATGACCCAAGAGCCAGGGATGTGCATTTCAGGGATGCCCATCCCAAAGCCCACAGCACATTCATTATTTCCAGACACACATGATAGAACCATTGAATCGTTTGATTTGGAAAGGACCTTTGAAGACCATCTGGTCTAATCCCTGCAGTGAGCAGGGACACCTACAGCTCCATTAGGTGTCAGAACACCATCCAGCCTGACCTTGGGTGTCTCCAGGGACAGGGCATCCACCCATCCACTCTGATAGTTTCAGAAATGACAAAGCATCTGCTCCTACTTTAATATCAACCCTGCTGATACTGCCAGAAACAATATATAACCACCATTGCAATTATTATTGATAAACTGGATTAAAAAAAATTAATTAAAAAAACAAAAAATAAAAACCTGGATTTCCTAAGAAGCCCTGCAACAACTACTGCAACTAGGAAATGGACACCCTCATCCTATAAAACTCACTCTGACTATTGGCACAAGGACAAAGGCCTTGTTTAAGATGTAGCAAAACAAATTTCATGATCTGAGGAGTAGCTAAAAATAACATAACCCTGAAGCTTAAAATTTCTATTAGGAACCTAGTTTAAAAATAAATTCATAACCATTTTCAGATACTTGCTTATTTAAAAAATAGTGAAGATGTATTGATATAAGCTCGTGAATTTAAAGCAATTATCTGAAGTTCGCCGAGAGTTCAGACAAAATCAAAACAGGCAGAGCTACACGTCATCTCTGCTCTGTGCCACTGAGCTGAAGCCCAGCACGGTCAGCCCCCCTCCTCCCTCTTCTGCATCGCTGTGACTCACAGCATGCTCCAGAAAAGGATAATATTATTCCTAGAGAGAGACTGCACCTCCAGCATCTGCTGAAAAGTCCCCTAGCTGACTAAAGGAACTTGAGCTCCTGATATCTATTTTTAATATCAAGCTTCTTGCACACACAGTGATGTGCACGGCACACAAATACACAATCACTGCAACTGACACAAAAAGATTAAGCAAATTCAGGCAAAAAAAAAAAGAAAAAAAAAAAGCTGCATGAAGTGCAATACCTCTGCAGGAATGGTCCATTTTATTGTACTTGAAGTACCCGCTTTTGCACTGGCAGAGTGCAACCCCATCGAAGTCAGTGCACTCAGAGGTCTCCTTGTCACATTTAGGGTCCTTCTGCTTGCACAAGCTGCCAACTGTTGGGAAAACGCAGCCAACATCAGCACAGTTCTCTCTGAACACACCAGCATGCATGCTTGCTTTCCCCAGGCATTCCATTCAGCTCATTTCATCTCTCTTTCTCACTTTTTTTAATAATATTTGTTCCATTTTGAGATGGTCAGCATCACATTATGCCACAATTTCATACATATCTACCATCTTTTGTACAAGCAAATTGAGTGGGGGGAATAATAAATATTTCAGCTCAGAGGCTGGAAGGGAAATTAAAAAGAAAAATTTGTTTTGGCTCAAGCAGAAACACATCCTCCCCCTGAGACAGTTCAGCAAAACCATTTTTAAGGTTATATCTTGCGAAGCATTTTGCTCAGCCCAAAAGAGCTTCTTCCATTCCAATAGCAAGCACTGCATTTTCTTCACTTTTGAAACAGAGTTGGTTCTTTCATTTATAGTACTTTGAAGCAATATTTTACCTTTAAAAATCAGGTCTATTGGCATGAGCATTCAGCAAAACTGGGAGTGAACAATGGAAATTGTGTCACACGATTGTGACACAATGGAAATTGTGACACAGTGGAAATTGAGCCTATGTATTTTACTGGGAAGTAGAATAACTGTAACCAACAAATGAAAGCATATGAGAAGCAGGAACTTCTATGGGATGTGTGTCACTCACTTGGAGCTCCCCTTTTACACCCCTCTCCCATAATTTATCATAATTTATCCTTGGATCTGTACTCGCACACCAATAGAATATATTTCTTTCTAAGTTTTTGAACCTGAGTTAACCACTGGATATAATTTTGAGCTAGCTCAATAAAATGATTTAAATTAATTCAGTCTACAGTGCTGAGTTGTGGCTTTCAAGTATGGCATATTTAAAGCCTGGACATAGTCCTGTCCAGCACTGGCAGCCTTCTCCAGACACCTCTGACCTTTGGCAGCCAGAAGACTTGGGAGAGAGGTGGTTCTTGGTCCAGAAACTTGTGAAAAAAAGAGTGATCCATTTTTATATCCCACCACTCCTGGCCACGTGGGTGGAATAATACATCTCCAAAAACCATGCAGATGTGACTCAAAGGGACATGGGGTAGTGGGCATAGAGGTGATGAGCTGATGGTTGGACTACATGATCTTAGAGGTCTTTTCCAATCTTAATGATTCTGTGATTCAATCTTAAGATTATTCCTGTTGAAGTGAGATGGAAACTTGCAGAGGAATGCCAGAATCTTTCTCTCCACTTTCTTAAAGGACCCAACCCAAACAAATCTGCTGTGCTGCTTACCTCTGTGGAGTGGTTTCAGGCTGGAGATGAACTGGCAAGGGTCAGGAGGAGATTTGCAAGCCCGAATGTAGCTTTTCACGGTGCCGACAATATCATAGAAAGTCACGTTGGATGCTAAAGAGAACGTGGATTGCACTGAAACATGCACAACATTTGCCTCCCTAACAGAAAACAAAACAAAACAGCCCTGAGTACCACGGGTCAGTCTGATTTCACGGTTAGTACGTTAGCAACCTGCTAGTTATTAGTGCAAGCAACACTTAACATAGACACGATATCACACACATACTGAGAAAGCTGTCTGAAGCAGCAGATCTGTGGCTGCTCAGCAAACTGTCCTCAGTAGGAGGACTGGGATGGATGGCCAGGGTGCAAAGGGATTTCCAGTGCCCCATGCTGCTGCTGGGCTTGAATTCATTAAGCACAGCACCAGTGGGTCAGACTCAAAATGTGGACCTCTAGCTGAACAACCCAAGTATTCACATGGCTGGCACCATTCCTCACTCTGCCTTGTGGCCACTTACCTGGTGGCTTTGACTGTGGAGTGGTAGTATCCAGGCAAGCCTGACAGAGAGGCGTTAAGCTGAAAAGAAGAGAAGAAGAATTGTTGGAATGGAGCAGCACAGCTCCCAGTAGCACCCCTAGCCCCAGGACACCCCAGGGTGGTTGGACAACCTGGATGGTTCAACAATTAGAAAGGCTAAATCCAGGCCAGAGAGCCTATATAACTATATATATTTATATATATTTATATATATATAAATATAATATTATATATATATATAATATAATAAATAATATATATATATATAATATATAATATATATATATATTTATAACTATAAGGGGAGTGACACATGAGGACCCAAGCAGTGCTGCTGCCACCACACAGGGACACTCACCATTGTCAGGATTTCACGCTCCACTTGCAGGAGATCTGCATACTTCCCGTGGGTGACATTAAGTTTCAGGGGCACCTGACCGATAAATATTCTTACTAAAAAGGAGAATAAGACAGGTGAGTTGGAATACGTGCCTCCTTTCTGTAAACCAAAACTAAGCAACACTGACTCATTTAACACAGAGAGAGATGGGGAAATTTAGTGGCAAGATGGTTTCGGGTGCCAAAGATAATTTATAGTAATTTGGGGTAAAGTAAAATCTTTTTCCCCTCTCTCCAGTGCAAGGAGAGCAAACCAAGTCAAGATGAAGCAGTGGAGAAAGGACATTTTCATTTTTTAAACTGCTGGACAGAATGAGCAATGATGTTTGAAAGGAGGCCTGAAAGATGCATTTTTCCATGCTCAGAATTAGATTTGATTCATGGCAACAGAATGCAATAATCCAACTTGTCCAGACTCAGAGAGATAATATCCCTAAATCTTGTATTAAGTGTCATGAGATACTCAGTGGAAATGAGAACTCAGAGCTCAAGTTTTATGTTCCACCAGAAAAACAAATACAGTTGCAGATAACGTTGTAAAGCTTCCAATTCTTTCCCATTCTTTCCCATCTGCAGAGCCTATCTTCACCACAAATTTTGTATCAGACGGCTCTAATATAACAGCTTCTGGTAGAAATGAGACTGGAATCACCTTCATGGTATTTACATAATCTGCCCATGGCCCAGTCCAAGGCGTAGTCAAAACAACTCTCTAAATTAGAAGCTGACACATTCCTACAAGAAGAAATGTTTCAAAACACCCTTTAGGGGACACCTCAGCCATGTCGCTCAGCAAAACTTCTATGCCTTAATCCTCACTGATTAAGGGTCAGAAGAAACATCAGCAAAACAAATCCCCCCTTCACAATGAGGCATTATAAGTCCTTGGGATTTGAGCCTTTTAATAGGAAAGGAGGGGGCCAGAATGCAAGTCCCAGATAATAATTGTGCTGCACAACAAATGCGAAAGGTAGGAAACAAGACCTTGATCTTACAAAGGCTTTCACAGCTGCTTAATTCCATACAGATGGCTGAGCCAACTGAAGTCAGGCTATCAGTAAAAGTAGTAGTTGGGAGGTATACTAAGCTCCTGAACTTGTCTGAGCCTGGGTTAATTTATTTTAAAGGATTACAGATCATTATCTCCATCTTTTTTCCCTTTTTTTTTTGCTTTTGTTTTCTTACCTAAATTGCACTTTCCTTTTTCCATCTCATATCCAAGAGGGCACTGACAGACATAGGAGCCATGGGTGTTGTTGCAGGTGGCCAGTGAAGGACAAGGATTGGAAAGACATTTATCCACATCTAGAAAACCAGAAAAAAAGACCAGCCTATAGTTGCAGAATTACAAACATCAACAACTGCTGGGCTAAAAAAGATCAACTTGGCTCCTTTTCTGTGACCCCCTGAGCATTATCAGATGATTCATTGCATCATTTGCACTTACTGCTTATCCTGTTCTTAATTATTCTGCTGGAGCTACAGGAATAAACACAAAACACTTTCTGTTGAATATTCATTCCGAAGCCCTTGAGACCCAGTGTTGATCCATGCTAATATTAACACCCAGCCTGCTTGCAGCACTGCTCCTGTAATCCCAGAGTGCTTTTCAAAGACAAGCAATGCTACAGCTACGGATGGCTGAAGAACCATGCAGCCCTGCAGTGCAGACAGCCCCAACTGACCCCAGCCTTAGGACACACAACACAGGATTATCCCTGCGCTCTGGGCTGTCTGCCCTGGCTACCTAGCACCAGCAAGAGGGTGAGTGGTGCCTCTGATCTAAGCAGCCAGAAACGAGTGACAAAAAACCCATTCCCTTACAGTTGCTTATTCTGTATAATTCCATAGGTATAATTAATACCGAGCAGTTGAGAAATAACCTTTAAATACCTAATTAGTGGTGGAATATACACTACTGCCAGTATTTCACTGAGATTAATGCAGTCGGTATACACAACATCCTACAGTGGCATTAGGGTCAGGCTCCTGAACTTTAAAAACAGAATCGATTTCCATTCGTATAAAGCAGCTCAATACATTTACTTGGGAAGAAAAGGAGCCTGGCAGCAGCGACAAATGAAATCCTTTGTTCTTCTGTGGGGCTTTTTGCTGATAGACCCCTTGCAGTGCACTGCAGTCAGGCATTGCCACCTCTATCCTCCTGCACCCCAAGAGCCTCCTGTCCCTTCTGCTGGGCAGGGAAACATCTGGTCCAACTCCAGTGCAAAGAACAGGGACGCCTACAGATCCATCAGGTGCTCAGAGCCCCATCCAGGATAAGTATCATTATGGATTCAAAGAACACTCCTGGACCACAAGGTAATTAAAAAGCAAATCCAGAATGGTTGAATAGCACATTTCTCAGCTTTCCTTTCCCCGTCTTGGTTATCACAACACACTCAGCAAGACCACGGTGTATAACCTACCAGGAGAAGTGATGGGTCCTCAAGGAGAAATTTATTTAGTGAGATGGGGAGAGAACAACCATAGGTCACAATAGCAGAAAAACTTCCAATGAAAATACTGACTGCTGGCCAGCTGCCTTTTCTCATAAGAGAGATACTGATCTATTTTTCATGACAAATGTAAAGTACATCCTAAGCTTACCCAGAAGGCCATCAGCTTTATTTTTTTTTTTTTGAAATTCCCAAATTCCAGTTTAACATTTCCATCAGAAACCTTCACCAAAATGTTCACTTTTTTTTTTTTTCTTTTTTTTCCCCAGCAGCCCAGCACAATTGTTAAACCTCTATCTTAAAAATACCAGAATGGAGACAGAATTCTTATCCTCAAATCCTGCTGACAGTGGACTTGTCACATACACATATGTAACCCTTCAAAGACCCTCCATGTGAGACCCTGTTGTTGTTGGCCCCGCTGCTGAGCACTGTTAGACACATTACCTGTTGCTGGAGACGTTGATCTCATGCCAGCTGTGCTACTTGATGGCAAGATGGTAGTTGATTTGATAGAAGTCAATGTAGTTGTGCTCACAGTGGTCCTGCTTGTTGGATGGACTACAGGAGGACTCGTAGCAGGGATGACTTGCTTGGTGACCTTACTAGGCATTGTAGTGGTGGGATCCACAGATTTTGTGCTTTCACCAGTAGTATAAATGTGTTTAGTGGTAGTGGGTGTTGGAGCTCTGTGGGTTTTTGTGGTGCTAGCATCACTCAGGGTTGGCTGGCGACTGGCTGGCGTTGTCAGTTCAACAGGTTTCACTGTGGTCACTGCCACTGCAGGGACAATGGCACTGTGGCTTGTTGTAGTTGTCAAGGTACTGAGGGGCACATCTGTGGGCTCAGTCTGTGGGGCATCACTGACTGTGATAAGCAGAGGTGGAGATGTTGCCTTCCCAGAGCTACCCAGCTGGGAGGTAGCACTCCTTGGTGACATGATTTCTGTTACCGGTGTGGCAGCAGACATGGACACAACACGGCCACCGAGATGCTCCATGGGCTCCGTGGGCAGAGGGGGAGACCTGGTCATGTTGAAGGAGGTGTTGTTTTGGAGCTGGTGTGTGCTACTGTGCTTGGTGGTCTCTCGGGAAGAGCTCCCAGCCACTGCAGCTGTGGAGGGCACCCGCCTGGATGCAGTTGTAGCGGTGGGGGTGCTTGCTGGGCCACTGTCACTGGATTGTGAGACAGATGATGCTGATGAAAACAGAGGCAATAAAGATACTGAAGAATAAGATGGGGAAACCAATGAGGAAGTGGGCAAAGAGGATGATAAAGCCTGCAGAGAGGTTGAAGATGCCATCACAGAGGAAGAGAGAGGCTCAGATGGCTCTGATGTTGCATACAGATGAGTTGGAGGTGGTGTTGATGAGAGTGAGTGATGCAGTGATGATGCTGAGGAAGAGCGTGAAGATACTGATGAAGCTAGAGATGACCTGCCAGTGGGCAACAACCTGGAGTCAGTGTCAAAGACAGTTGTATTTTGTACATTGCCTACAGAAGCAGAAGTCAGTGGTTTGGAAGAGTGCACCAGCAATGGCTCCGTTGATGGTTGAACAAAACTGCCATCACTGGATATGTTGTTCTTCCTGTCCTGTGCCACAGGTGATTTCGATGAATCAGAAGGGTTGGAAATTTCTGAAAAAAATGTGGAACTTTCAGAGGAGTCAGCAGAGGTGCTGCTGTTTGAGATAGACAGGAGAGTCCTTTCTCCTCCTCTGGTGTATATGGTTGAAATGTATGTGCCGTCTGTATGAGAAACTGAGGTCCTTTTCTCTCCATCAATGCTGCTGACTGGCTGATGGCTACTTGGAAAGCCTGCAGTAAGAAGACAAAATGCATCAGAAGGACAGGAAAAAAAGAAAAAGAAAAAAAAAGAAAACATTTTAATGTCATATTAAAACTATTTGATAAATATATAAAATGTTCCTGTCTGTAAACTGGCTCATACTAAAAAATAAGAGCATCATCCAAGCATAGCTACTGAGCTACCTACCACTCCTTAGCTTGTTCAAAAATGGTGAATTCTGACAGACATAAGGCACCCAAGAAAAATGCAGGTTTCTTAAAAAACTCTTCTTCCAGCATTGCTTTTCTAATGTGACTGAGCTCTTATCATTCTGTGATATTTTGTGGGAAGCTAAGTAGCAAGTCATCTTTCTCTTTATCTCTCAATTTACAAAACTCATATCCTCTCCCTCTTATCCTCCATTCAAAGCACATCTTTGTTCTTCAGCTGGTTTGCTTTTAGGCACACTGAACTTCATGACTCTATAGGATATTATTGTGTTATGTTAATTTGCATCTTATCATGAACTCATTGATTGAAAATTTTGCAGTCAGGAAATCCTAAATGAGTAGCATATCAACCTGCAGATCATTTAGCATTAAAAGAGAAGTCAATCTTATACTACAAATTTCAGAATGTATATATAACTTCAACAATCACTACAAATAAAAAAAAAAATAGTATATTAAAAAATTAAAAATTTGATTTAAGTCTATAATTGATTCTCTATAACAGACTCTATAATTCATGCTGATCCACAGCATGAAACACTTCTTAAAGGATTTCCCACAAAGAAAACAGTTAGGATGCAAAAAAAGCTTTCCATGGCCATCAGAACAGGAGAGCTTCCCCACTAGTGCCCACCTTGGAGCTTCACCTCTGGAGTGACTGCCATGTCAGTGGGGCCTGGTTTTGAGTCCTCAGCTGTCGGACGCATGAGAACACTTTCCCAAGGACACCCAAGCATGGCACTGAATGTACAACTGACTGAAAGCTTTGCATATTACATAAGCAAATCCAGGACAGCGGGAACATTAAAAACAAACAAACAAAAAAGATGGGAACATGCTAACTTACTTGTGAGATCATTTTGGAAAGACGAATCAGTGAGTAGCTTGGAAGAATGGGTGAAGAGCGTCTCTGTCGCGAGGCCTTCGCTGCCAACCGAGGTGTTGGCCATCCCACTCTGCTCCACTGACACCAGCCGAGTCGGCTCTGAAGCACTGGTGGTCTCAGTGTGGGAAGCAGAGCTCTCTGTGGTATGGGTCAGCACGCTGATCGTCACCGGTGTCCCCTCTCTGCCACCAGCCAATGTGGCTGAACCATATACAAGATTGGTATGGGGGCTGGAAATCCCTTCCTCCATACTTGAGCTGCTTAGCGAGTTATGGCTGCTTCCCACAGCTGAAACAGGATCAAAAATTGGGTACATGATTTTACCATCACAGATGAGAGAATGCTCGTGAGCTATACAGTAATTCTAGTTTGAAATGAAGATTAAGAAAATTGCACAGATAAATACAGGAAAGGTAGATCTTGCATATCTATCACCTTAAATAATGATTTAACAGATCAAGCTTACTTTAAAGGAGGAAGACAATTTAAATATACAGGATACCATATTAGGCTGTTTATAGTTATCAGCCCAGCCCAGTTAGGTTGTAGATGACAGCACGAAGACATAGCACAGGTTTCTGAGACTGCTTCAGTTAATCACCCATAGCTGCAGATACACAATACCAACAAGCTCAACCATGGCAAATACACAATACCAACGAGCTCAATCTTGACAGATATACAATACCAATGAGCAATCACAACAGCTTATAAATATTGCCCACAACACCTGCAACAGCTCTGAACAGTGCTAGAGGGAGGAGCTTCAACCCCATGGAAGAGCCAAGGGCAGGGAAGGGGGGTCGTCCTAATTCAAATGCCATTGAGGAGCTCAGAAAGACTCACTGGAAGGTTCAGCAGCAGAGAAGTAGGTGGACACTCTGGATGAAAAGGTGACTTCAGGCTCCGTGTATGCTGTATGGATGGAGGAGACATGTCTGCCTTCAGGCCACGCTGGGGAAGATGGGATGGAACTGGAGAGGGGCTCCTTGGCCATAGCTGGGTGAGATGTAGGGCTTTCCACCACCATGCTCCATGTGCCATGGTTTGCTGCATCCTGAGATGTCCTTTCCTCATGGGTGGAGAGCATGGTTAGAATGTACGTAGTCTCAGTAGCAACACCAGAAACCTGTTGTCCTCCCTCTGGAACTGCAAAGCAGAGATAAACATACATATATATATATATTCCATTAATAACAATTTTGAGGCCTCAGTGAGGGCCAAAATATGAACATGCCCATTCCCAAAGGGATGAAACAGGGAGAAAGGCAAGCAGCCCAGACAGAGCTGCCTCCGCCGCACATCCTGCAGGTCAGCACTTCTGTCCTGCTCACTGCAGAGGTGTGAGGTAGTGGCCAGGTAGCTCAGAATGCTCTCACTCTTTGAAAAAGACAGGATTTTAAATGCAGGGGGAAAAAAAAAGACACTCTTCAAAACTTGATGTTGAAATATTAAGAGCTGGATGGTGGGAACCCGGTCCTTGGTTTGAGGGTGGAGTTCAAATGGTTGCTCCGTCACAGTCTATATGTGTGGTCTTCAAAAGCTGCTTGACTGTCTACATCCTGACAGGAAAAGCTGAGATTTCAATAGAAAATCTAGCTTACAACCAGAAAGCAAGGGTAGGAACTTGGGTGGGAGACCCTTCCTGGCAAACCCACAAAACCCACCTGAAGAACTTGGTGAGAATGAAGACACTGAAACACCAGGAGGAAACACAGGCAGCGGCTTTGTTGGAAGCTCATCGAGGTCAGCATCATGCTGTGAGACATCTCTCTGCCTGCCTGGCTCTGTCACAGAAGACAGCAGAAGGACCACATCCAGGGAGCTGGTGCCAGCTGGAGCGGGAGCAGAGCTGCCTGCACTGGTGTCTGCCACGGGCTCGGTGGTCATGTTCCCACCTTTGGTGGCCATCACCAAGCTGGGTGTGCTGGTGACAGAATCGTTGGGCAGCCTTCCTCCTTTGGCTGAGGTTGTAGCCCCTTTGGCTGGGAAAAGATACAAATTGGATTTATACACGTTAAAGTGCGAGCAGATGGGTCCACTCTCTTCTATCTCCACCCTCAGGCTGACAAAGTGGGTACAAATATAAGGCGAGAGGAGACTTAAACCTCGAGATGTCTGAGAGGACACGATCCTCCCCAGCCCGAGGATCTGGGGAAAGGCTGCTCACAGGACTGCACCCTGAAGAGGGCACCAAAAACAAGAGGTGGAAGCGCTGGTGTGCTGAAAGTGAAATGTTCCTTCATAATGCCCCAAAGCATTGCCCAGCACCTTCTAGAGAAAAGGAGGCTCAGAGGAGACCTCATTGCTCTCTATAGCTGCCTCAAAGGAGGTTGTAATGAGGTGGAGTTATCTCTTCTTGCAAGGAACAAATGACAGATTGAGAGAGAATAGCCTCGGATTTCACCAGGGAAGGCTCAGGTTGGATATTAGGAAAAATTTATCCACTGAAAGGGTTGTGAAGCATTGGAATAGGCTGCCCAGAGAAGTAGTAAAGTCACCATCTGTCGAGGTACTCATTGTGTAGATGTGGTGCTTAGGGATGTGGGTCAATGGTAGACTTGGCAGTGCTGCATTAACGGTTGGACTCAATGACCTTAGAGGTATTATCCAACTGAAATGATTATATGATTCTAACATCTCCCTCACCCCTCTCCACACAGACTGGAGGCCTACAGGATGAGGCCCCCGAGGACAGAATGAGCTCACCTGTGGCAGAAGCACTGCTTGAAATGTCAAGCAGTGACCCTGAGGAGAATGCAGTAGCCTCAGTGCCACCATCAGCCCCTGCTCCCAAAGGCTGCCCAGGAGACAGGGTCCAGTCTGGAGGGTCAATAGTTTTGGCACCAGAGGTGGAAATTTCTGCCGGACGGACCAGGGTGGTGCTGGCAGGCAGAGACCGCAACGTCCTCCCTGTGCTTCTGGTGGCTGTAGCGGACATGGAGTCACGGGTGGTGTGGAAATCAGTTCTCTTCTCTGTGGCCAGGGTGCTAAATGGCATATGGCTGCTTCTGGAAGCTGAGACATGATAAAGAAAAAAATTGCAAATGCAAAACTGTAACATATATATAACATTACAGATGAACTTTCTGCCAGTAGAACCCAGAAACAACAAGCGCATGTATAGGCAGAAAATAAAAGAAGATGCCAATTTAGAGAAAAAGAGAATTTCCAAAGATGTGACTCCTTCCCGTAGAAATTTTTCTTGTAAAAGATGTGGTTTGATGCCACAAAAAGTGATGTTATGTAGAAACTGTTGAACTACTACACCTTGCACTTGATTTCAGCATTAAGTGATTGAGGGCACCCTATCCTACTAGAACAAACACATCTCTTAACAAGCCTGAAAAGCCTGGAATACAGCTCAAACAGGGCACAATGCTGAGCAGCGAAGTGGTCAGGGAGAACAGGTCATGAAGGAATGGGCTCAGAGGGACTGAATTCCTTCAGCACTACAACCAAGTCCAGGAGCAAAGAACAGAACAAAAGACCTGAGACCACATACAAATTGTCCTGAAGCTGATTTGGTTTTGGGAGGCAGCACAGCCCATGGGGAACATCACAGAATCTGAAGTTGGGTCCCTGGGATCACAAGGACACGATTGAGTCTCCACTTGCTTAGTTCCCATGTCGAAGAAATAGTGATAGCAACTGGAAATGGCAAAGAATTTCGAAATGATTTGAAAGTGAATTTTTCTTGGCCCAAGGAAACTTTCCATATGTGTGCCTTTTCTGTAAAAACACCAAGCCAAACTTTCTCCTCCTTAAAAGCATCTTCTATATAGTTGTAATACATTTTGAGATGTGCAGGTAGAGGAGGATAAAGTAACCATCCTCCTTTTACTCCTCACCTATGGAAGGGCCTTCTGCAGAAGAAGGAGAGAGTGGCAGTGAAGGCTCTGCTTCAGGCTGGCTGGAAGCTGTGGTCTCCCTGGACCCAGGCACTCTGTGGGTCTCTCTTACAGAAGAGGCAGGTGGTGATCTGACCGTGCCTGAGGTCCCAGTTGCACCACTGCTGGAAGCAGAGACTTCTGCTGCCCATCCACTGCTGTTTGTGGCAGACCTCGGAGGTCTCCCCCCGCTGCCGGTGGCTGTGGCTGAAATGTAGGCACTGGTGGCAGAGGATGCTGTGGTTTCTTCCTCTGCTGTTGACGTGTCAGTTGGCTGGTGGCTGCTTCTGACACCTGAGATACAAGAAAACCAGATCTGATCAATGCATACGGAGTTACACAGATGATGGGTAGTCTTCATATGTATATATATATGTATATCTTTATAAACAGCGACTGCTTTTCTCAGTATGGGAGACTCAAGTAGGCCACCGATATTTTTCAGTTTTTCAACCAGAAGCTGAACACCAATCCCAACCTTCCCCCAGTCCCAGTGCAGCCGCTCATCCAACACCGACTGATGGCGTTATCTACAGGAGAACAATGCAAACTCAGTGATGCAAAATCCAACTCAGTCACACAGCAACCACATACCTGCAAATGTACGTCTGGAGGCAGAGAGCGAACTGGCAAGCAAAGGTTCTCGGGGCTGTGTAGAGAGGTCTCTCTGCCAGCTGCCAGCTCCATGTGTCCCAGCTTCCGAGGAGGACAAAGTGTCCCCTGAAATGCTGGTGGGCTCAGGGCTGGTAGCAGAGCTCAGAGCAGAATCCAGTGTCCCCACTGTCATGTTGGTGAGCACAGTGGACACATCTGAGTGCAGCATCACCTCTCCAGCAGTTGGGATGCTCCTGGGCTCTTGACTGCTGTGAGAGGCTGAAAAAAGAGAAAAGAAATAGAAAACTGCACAAACTGAAGCAGCTGGGAAGGTTTTGTCCCGGCAGACAATATATGTGTGAATATTTACTACTGGGAAATCATTAGGGCAGGGAAAAACCAATCTCCACATAAGAACTCCTGAAGTAATAGCTTGCAAAATTCTACTGAAGGTTTTCAAAGAAAATCTATCCTCCTCTTCCAACTAGAATAATATTTATCCATACTTTCATTTCTGTGAAATGTTTTTAAACGTACAGAACGTGCCAAGTACAATATTATTCCTCCTTTCTTTAAAATAGAAAGGATGTATTTTGTTTATAAAGACTCTTTAAATAATGTTCTGACTTATACAGCTAGCCATCAAAACTCACATGTGGAAGTGCTGCCTGCGTTGGCAAGCAGCAGATCTGCAGAGGACACGGTGGCCCCAGTGCCACCATCAGCCCCTGCTCCCAAAGGCTGCCCAGGAGACAGGGTCCAGTCTGGAGGGTCAATAGTTTTGGCACCAGAGGTGGAAATTTCTGCCAGATGGACCAGGGTGGTGCTGGCAGGCAGAGACCGCAACGTCCTCCCTGTGCTTCTGGTGGCTGTGGCGGACATGGAGTCACTGGTGGCCTGGAAACCCCACATTCTCTTCTCCAGTGATGAGCCTTTGGATGGTTGGTGGCTGCTTCCAGCGGCTATGGCACAACAAGAGCTGGATTTATGTGTATGAAATTATAAACAGATGGATCCGTTTTCTTCCCAGATGCTTACACTGCATGTATGCATATTAAGCAAAGGAAGTTTTCAATCTGGACAAACTGCTCTTCTGGAAAGGCATGGATCTCCTCCATTCAGGGTCACCCAAGTTATTGCTCATGCAAGAACTGTGGCTCAAAGTCACGAAAGCACTGCACCAAAACCCCCATGGAAAAGCCTACAAATGGTGGAGTAATCCAGCTCACTCAATGAAAAGTTGTTTCTTTTGCACCCATCCCACTCCAAATCCCAACAGCCTGGCTCTACCAAATACATGCAAAACATAGCACTAGTTCAAGAGAGCAAAAGCTACGCAGAGGCTTCCAGAGATGTTCTGAAGCTGTGACACAAACCTGAGGACCAGCAAGGCTCACCTCTGGAAGTGTTTTTGGAGGTGGGTGATCCTGTGAACTCAGGGCTTGTGGAACTCCATGCAGCATTCTCAGGATCCAGCGTGGTCCCTATTGCACCCGTCTGGGTGCTGGGAGCATGGGGAGAAGAGGGGGGCTGACCCGGGGAGCTGGGCACAGGGGTGGTGGGGAGCACACTTTGGGCCTGCGATGCTGGGGATGAGGATAGAGCTGTTCCTGGCGAAAATGTCCTATCTGTGTCCACAGGATGACTAGGAGAAGCCAGTGCCCTCCTGCCTCTTGCCTGGCTTTCAGCAGCTGCAAAGAGCAAGGGAGAAGAGAGAAACTGATCTTCCCGCTGACCAGGTCAGGGTTGAAGCAGCATCACCCATAGTGGTACCTAGTGCTACCCTATGCAGTAAATTAAGGTCATAGCAGCATTTCCCACATTTCCTGCATTTATTGTAGAACATGCTGCCAGAGAGATGGCTGGGAACAGAGGGTTTCCATCACCAAAACATGTCAGCATTCCAAAATCTGTCTGCATTTGTGCACAGCAAGAAAAAATTGGATTTATTGCAAACCACTACAAACGTGCAAGGTGGGGAGTGCTCTGCCAGGACACCCAACAGCTGGCAGCCAGGCATTTGTCTGGGATGTGCTCCTGCTGTAATCCTCAACCAGGAGAACCCAAGGAATTAAAGAACTAAAGACACCCTCTTCACTCATATCCCAATAAGGCATTTATCTCACCCAAGGGTGATAAGCAAAAAACGGAAACAGAGATAGGGCAAGCATTGTGTGGGAATCTGAACATCAGAACTCACCAGGAGGGGAAGCGGGGCCAGGAGGGCTGCTCCTTGTGCATCCCTGTTGTTGCAGGGAGAAAGTGCTGGTGCTGGCAGGGGGAGCAGTGTACTCTGTCTCTTGCCTGGTGCCACGCAGCGCCGTGGTGAGCTCCAGGTCCCTCACGAGAGAGCTGGAGGTCCTCATGGCCATGTCCAGGCTTCTCTTCATCTGATGGCTGCTGTTGATAGCTGAAAGGAAGAGCGAAGAAAAATCCCATTGGTGCTGATGTGTGAGGCCAAGATCTGAGCTCATTTGCACTAGAGAAAGTTCTGCATAATCATAACACAGCCATGACATTTAGTTTTGGATCCACACCAGTGTAAATTGGATTGGTTGTTCATGCCAAATGTCAAAACTCACCACTGCGTGCAGGAGCAATGGCATTCAGCACCCCCACATGTTTTGTGTGTATGAGGAAGAATAAATCTTCAAAGGAGAGCAAAAATAAAAATCCAGGCTCCACGTGCCCATCACAGGGTAAAGGAGAGACACGATGGTGTGGATTGCCCTGGCATCCTATGCTCTGCAGCCCTTCCAGAAGCAGGCAGGTGGCCATGAGCACAAGAGCCTCTGGTGCAATTTCCAATTCTCTGAAGTCCCTCTGAAAATGATAGTAAGCAGCACAAGCCTCAGTCCCAAACACCCAGCAAACACCCTGGCATACAACATGGGGACCCAACAGAAATCAGCCAAACACTGACCCCTAGGTGATCTAAGCACATCCCACCTTTAAACTCCACATGACCATAGGCATCAAGAGAAATATTTTGCTTCCAGCCCAAAGCCATCACACCACTTGTGGGAACCAGTGTGTGCATTTCCCATTAAAACTAGTCCTCATCCTCACCAGGCAGAACAAGGCTGTGAGAGGCTCTCTTTGCAAGCAATAGCAAGCCGGCTGGTTTGGGGAGCTGAGTTACAGCACAGCCAGGACAAACAGATCAGATTCCAGCAGATTTCCCAAGGCCTTGGGTTGGCTGGGTGTTGTGAAATGGCAGCACAGGCTGCTCAGGGAGGTGGTAGAGTCACTGTCCCTGGAGGTGTTTGAGAACCATGGAGATGTGGCACTGAGGGACGTGGTCAGTGGGCATGGTGAGAATGAGCTGGGACTGGACTTGGTGATCTCACAGGTCTTTTCCAACCTTCATGATTTCCAACCTTAACAAGAGAACTTGAGTTGGGTGAGACCTTTAAAGACCATCTGGTACAAACCCTTGCAATGACCAGGGACACCTACAGCTCTACCAGGTGCTCAGAGCCCTATGCAGCCTGACCTTGAATGTCTCCAGGGACGGGGCATCTAACATCTCTCAAGGCAACCTGTTCCAGTGCCTCACTACTCTTATTAAAAAACACTTTTTCCTTATATCCAATCTAAATCTCTCCTCCCTTAGTTTGACACTATTTCCCCTTACCCTACCACAGCAGACCCTGATAGAGTCTGTCTCCTTTCTTACAGCCCCCCTTTAGATACTGAAAAGCCGCTCTCAGCACTCCCCACAGCCTTCTTTTCTCCAGGCTGAACAGCCCCAGCTCTCAGCCTGTCCTCATAGTGAGGTGCTTCATCCCTGGGATCATTTCTGTGGCCCACCTCTGGATGCACTCCAACAGCTCCACATCTCTCCTGTACTGAGGACTCCACCTCTGGACACAGTGCTCCAGGTGAGCTCTCACAGCACAGAGCAGAGGGGCAGGATCCCCTCCCTTACCCTTTTGACGCAGCCTAGGACATGTTTGGCTTTCAGGACACACTGTTGGCTCACATCCATGATCCTATGCAGGGACAGGTGGTGAAGGCTCAGCCCTGGATGCGTCCTCAGCCATGGGACAGCACAACACCAAAAACCACAGCACTGCAACATCTCACAGACATCCTCGGGTCCATCTCGGGCTGAGTTGAATGTAACGCAACGCAGCCTCCTCCGGTGGCAACGTGGCTGCAAGTGCAGAGCCCACATCTGCGGAGTTGCATCATCTCAGCATCACCCGAGGCTCGGGGTGGGGAAAAAGTCATCTAAACTTAGAAAACTCCCGGCTGGCGGGGAGGCAAAGCCGAGGAAGGAGCGCGGGCTCGGCAGGAGGAGGAGGAGCGGGGGCACGGCGCTGCATGGGGAGCGCGGCTGCGGATGTCGGGATCATGGGCGGAGGCCGCTTAGGAGCCAAGCAGGGTTGTGCGAACAAAAGCTGCAGCCCTAAATCTGGACCTTTCAGGGCGCACTGGGATTTTCAGTTTCCTTCCTTGTACTTGCCCTGAGAGGAGCAGCTCGAGGAGTGGGGGGGGAGGAGGAAAACCGGAGCTTAAAAAAATGTTCATGCTCAAAGACCGGTCAGCTCAGCGTAAACACGCCGATAATGTTGCTTCGAGCAGGTCCCTCGTGTGCACTAAGCACGGGAAGAATGCAAGAGGTTTTTCACCACATGCACTTAACCCTTTTCGCTAATTCTTTCAGCGTTGCAGCCACTTCCCCCCTCCTCAACAAGGAATAAGAAGGAAGGATTTCTCCAACCACCAACTGCTCCAACCCATTGCAGCCGGGGCTTCACTCCAGCCACAGACCCTGTGGGTTTCGAGGCCCCCAGTGTGGGCGGCAGCAGCTGGGATACCAGTGGCCATCTGTCTGCTGGTGTCCATCTGTCCATGCTGCAATGGGGACGGATGTCCTGGGGCTGGGCTCAGGCTGCACTCCCAGGGCTGCCACCAAGGACGATAGGGGCTGGGTTTGCTTCTTACCCTTTCTAATAACTCTACGCTCATGATTCCAGAGCCCCAGGCTCAGAGCTACCGTGAGAAAAGCAAAAACCTCAGCAGTTCCTTTTAAAAGCAGTGCCCTGCAGCCCAGAGAGAGGTACTTGGAAATAAAGAGCACTCACAAACCAAGGGCCGCCTCCAAAGGCCAAGGACAAAGCCCACACCACAACAGGATGCTGTCCTGCTTGCCTAGGGCTTTCCAGCCACACCATTTGGTGTTCCAAACAGTGCTCCAAACAGTGCCACCGCCACCCAGGTCCCAGCTCCAGCCCAGGAACCTGCACCTCCTGCTCTTCCACTTGGATAATCTGGGCTTAACACACAGGTCTCTGGAACCCACACTGGTGGACATCACCGACCCACAGTTGGAGCAGCACCCTGAGCCTCTCTAGTCACCAGCTGTGGATTCCACACAGCTTTTGGCAACTGAATTTTAAAAAGCCCTGTTTTACAGTCCAGCCTTTAGAAAACACCTTCAAATACAAATCTATTTCTAACAAGCTCTCCATACCCACACAGAAACTCCAGCAAAACCCCCTGGAGCCAGAAGCACTACCTGACAGACACCTCATTCCCTCTTTAAATCCTCCAGGCTGTTCCCTGACAGCAGTACACCAGGAAAAGTCACCCACGCAGTGCTCCTCGCTCCTCTTTCCAGGGATTTAAGGTCCCCCTGGAGCATTCCAGAGCAAAGCCAGCAGTGTGGGCAGAGCCGTACGCGACCTGATGTCGCTGCAGCATTTGCTCCCATCCGAGGACAGTGCTGCTGGAGACCGTCAGACGGCACCGGGAGGAAGTCTGCTGGCAGGGCTCCACCGCAGCGCAGTTGCTAGGTCACTGGAACAATAAAAAGGCAAGAAAAAACATCCTGGCTGCAAAAAGAAAAAAAAAAAAATTGGGAAAAAAAAAGGAAAAAAATGAAAGAAAATAGCTACGGCAGCTCCATGAGTGTGCACAGCGTTGGTGAGGGGAGGTGGAATGAGAGTTGGGAGTGCAGGACAAGGCTGCTGCTGGTTTTTATGGGCTCAGAAGTTTGCTTATAAGACAGCCCTTCCTCACACAAATAAGGAATTAATGGAACCACGGAGTTTGCCTGCAGGGTTTGCGATTGTTACGAATCTCACCCAGGGTTGGCAAGGACAATAGTTCAGGGGAAGGTGGCCCTGCTTCTGGCGAGGCCAGATTAATTACCCATCAAATGCTGATAAAGACACACAGCCTCCCAGCAGCACCCAGCTCCCAGCAGCTGCCTCACATGTGACCATGGCCCACTGGGGCAGAGGGGCTGATCCGAGGTGGGGTGAGAGCAGCCCATGCACTGCGGAACTCCACTTTGCTTTCTGAGCCTTGCACTTCATTCAGGGCCAGGAGGGAGCATTAGCTCATTCTGCCTGACCTCATGTGTAACAGAAGTCACTGAATGCAGCATATTTACTCCCAGCTCAGTGCCTTGGATTTGACTTAAGCAGAGCTTGCAAGGAAGAAGAAACACACACTGGTGTTGATGGACTGGCCTGGATGCCAGTGGGGCTGCTGGGTTTGGGATGGTATCAGGGTAGGAGCCATGTGAGCCCTTCTAACAGCACATGGGCTGTGCCCACAGTGGGGGAGAGAGCAGCAGCCACAGAGCTTGGTTTAAACCAGAGCCATGGCAGTGACATGAGTGGACTGGACAGCATGGAACAGGGGTTTGGTGCCACATTAGGGCTTAAATTATGCTGGTTTTGGGTTTTCTTTTTTTTTTTTGGAGGGGTTTTCTAAGCAGCATCACACTGGGAGGGGAGGAACGTGTTCACTCATTGCATAGGAATGGGTTGGGAGCACACAGCCAACCTGGGAGATGAGGGCTGCTGACAGGACTGGAGGGAGGGGAAGGTCCCCAGGCCACTGAGCTGGGAGCTCCAGACCAGGCCTTTGCCCACCATTGCTGCACTCCCATTGAGACCCATGGATTTCCTGGCTTGGGGTCTGTGCAGCAGCCAAGCCCTGTAGGTGGTGAGAGCTGATTTGCCCATGGCCCCACATGGGGCTGCAAAGCAAGACCTGTGGGGCTGCCCCTATCCAACCCTGTGAAAACACCTTCACTGTGACTCTGTGCCCCCCGATCAAGTTTCCCTCCTAAGAAATGTCCCTTTCAAAGGGCTTTTATCTGCAGGGCTGGCTGCTGCTTTCACCCTGTAGCCCATTCTGCATCTGTTGAAAGAGCCGATAATGTCCCGAAAGAATTAACATTAGTCCTGTAACCCAACCCAAATCCAACAATGATGAATGTTCTTTCCTTTGAGCTCTCCCAGGCCTGTACCAGGGGTGAGGAGCTCTCTAAGGATGCCTTTGTGAGCCGAAGCCACCGAAACCCCGCTCCTCATCCCCCAGACACAGAGACAATTGTGCCCAGCTCCAGCCCTGAGATAAAGGATGAGTTACAAGAGCAGGACTGTGCTCCACAATCGCAGCCCTTGATCGCAGGGATAGCAAACCATGCTGTTTGTTTGCCAAGGTTTGCACTCCTGGTCGTGCATTCGCATGGCAGCACTTGGCATAGCTCAGTGCATTCCTCCCTTTTGTGTTACCTCCTAAACCACCTCCACTTGTCAGCTCGGAAGATCTTGCAGCTATATGAGACAAACCCGGCCATCACTTGTATGTCTTTCTTCCCAGAAGCTTTAGCTACCAGCTGCTATGGTTTCCCTGATAAGAAAGTGTTCTCTTACTGATAACGGCACAGATGCAGCCAAACCACTATTCAGAGATGCTGACAAACCCCTCCCCAAAGTAAATGTCTGAAAATGCAGTAGATAACCATCTTTAGGGTGATCCTGTGAGGGGAGATGGCTTCAGTTCCCTTCCAAGGCCCGCGTTGTGCTTTTACAGAGCCAAATCCCAAACCCTTCCAACAGCTGAACTCCAACTTACACGCACCCCAGAAGCGCTGTTCTGCCCCACACCAGCCCTGCTGGGCTGCAGCAATGTGGCCACCACCACCCCAACTTCATACCATTCACCCCAGCCCCAGCACAGCATGATGTTTCACACCGGCTCCTCAGGGCTTCAGAGATTTTCCACCAGAGGAAGGGTGTTACCAGCAGTGTCCCGACAGGCGGTGACGCGGGTGATTGTGCTCTGCAGCCCCCAAGTTCCTCCCATGGCTGCAGAGGCAGGGTGCTGTGAAAGCTCCTGAGCAAACACAGCAGCAAAATGAAGCCCTCCTTTGCTACCATGGGTCCATGGGAGGCTGCCCGTGTACCCAAAATCCCTGTACAGAGTTTCCCAGAGTTGCCCAAAGCATGCAGAAAAACAGTGACAGATGTCCCAAAGGTGCATGCGCTGCCATGGGGGTGTCACGGCAGCCACCCCACATTCTTGGGTAGGTGCAGAGAAACATTCCTCAGCCCCTCCTCGCTAAACCAGATTCGAGTCAAAAAGGACATTTCCCTACTGCCCTCACAGCCATAAGCTGTCCCTCTCTAATGACAGCCCCAGGGGCTAACTGGGCCTTTTGGGACAAAAAGCCAAATTTTCTGCAGCTCTCAGTGCAGATTTTGGCAGCATCACCCACAGCCGAGGTGCTGACAACAGTGGGGGAGATGCTCACAGCACCAGCTACAGAACCAGCTACCAAAAGAATCCGCATCAGGACAGAGCAGGGTATTTGTACACCTAAGCCCCCTGAAGAGATCTTCCTGCATGGAGGACAGATATTGTCAAATGCCTTCATCCAGAGCCACAGCAGGACTGGATGTGGACACCAGCACCATGGGAGATGGGTTAGCTTGTGCACTTGGTTCACCAAATAAAATACATTTCTATTCCTTGTGAATTTTATATGGGTTTATCATCTCTTTCTCTGCCTAAATGCTGACAGCCCTAAAAACAAACCATCTTCTGCCACGAGCAGAATTCTGAACCCAGCCATCTCCATCAGCAAAACCCTGCAGGTGTTTCACCTTGCTCCAGCTGCCACTTCTTCAGGATGGGCTCACCATGCACAGCACATAGAAAAAGCTAACAGCAGGGAAGGGATGGGACCCAGCATCCTAACACCTGCAGTATGGACCTCACCACTCTGACCCTAGCGCAGGCCCTCATTGTAAGCAGAACTAGTTCTTATCCTGCTTTCTCTTGAGCATCCCACTTTGACAGCAGCACTTCTACTACACAGGCAACAGCTCCACGGGCAGCCCGAAGGAGCTGAAGTTTACAGAGCTTCCTTTACTCGAGGGAACTGCATTTTTCTAAGATTATATTATAACTTGGGCTGGCCGCTCAGTAACGCAACATCATTTCCCTTTTGGGTGGGAAAGTTCTCTCCTTGTCCTCTGATTCGAATGATTTCAGCCTGAAAGGATGAACACGAGTTCTCTGCATAATCAAAGAGCCATCTTGATGCTGTGGTACAGCACAGGGGCATTAAAAATGCATGGCTGCTTCTGCATACACGTTGGCAAAGAGGGCAGAAGGGAAGGGTGGCCAGATGCAACAAACCCACACTCATAGGATCATTAAGGTGGGAAACGACTTCTAGGATCCCCAGTCCAACCACTGACCTGTGCCCACTGACCACGTGCCATACTGCCACATCACAGTTCTTGAACACCTCCATGGATGGTGACTCCACCACCTCCCCGGGCAGCCAGTGCCACTGCATCACCACTCTTCCAGAGAAGAAATGTTTCCTAACATCCAACCTGAACCTCCCCTGGTGCAACTTGAGGCCATCACCTCTCATCCTATGGCTGTTACTTGAGAGAAGAGGTCAACCCCTACTTTGCCACAACCTCCTTTCAGGGAGTTGTGGAGAGCCATAATGTCTCCCCTGAACCTCCACTCCACCAGCCTGAAGAACCCCACTTTCTGCTGACAGTCACTCATAGACTTCATTCTCTCCCTGAGCCTCTGCTTGTAGTCCTCTTGCACCTGCTCCGGATGAATATCCCAGCAAATCAACCTCTAATATTTATGGAACAGCAAATTAAAATGCAAATGTTGCAAAACTGCTCAGAGAACTAAAAATTTGAATTTGTAATCAGGTCTGTTTCCACTGGAAATTAGATTCTGCCTTTTATGCTCAGCTGATCAGGAAAAAGAAAAGCACATTGTGTGACCTACATCTTCAATGGGATGTAAATAACAGCCTGTGTTTGGGGTACCGGGGGCTCATGACGAGCTTGTCCACCAGCTGCAGGCCATGGATTATCTATTGCACAGCATCAGGGGATTAAAACAAGAAACCTTTAAGTTTGCTTGGAGCAACTTCTGATCCCCTGGATCAATCTGCCCTTAAAGCTTCTTTGCACTCCAGCAACAGAGAGGTACCGAGACAGGTGCCAGCATGTGGCCGTGCCTTCATCCCAAGGCCATTCCTTGATTCTGTGACCAGACTCATTGGATGGGGTTGCAGCCTGGGACCTGATTGGGAAAGTTTTCTGACCCTAAAACTGGGATCCCTATCAGAAGAAGCAAGCACATTGCACTGGAGGACTGCGAGGATGGGGGGGAACTTCATTCCTCTAAACCGAACTCTCCATCCCAAAACTGGCATCCCCTGGGGAGGGAGATGGCTGCACCATGGGCTGCAGCCACGCATAGTAACTACAGCAAATGGAATGACCCTAAAGCAGCAATTGCTGCTTGGGAAAAGCAGCATGCAAAAGGCTGCCCAAACGGTGTGATCCTGAAAGATATGGAGTGGCTCTGGTGCTTGCTGCAGAAAAACTGAAAAATCCAGGCAAGTCCAGCACAACAGCACCTCTCCCTTTCCTTTTCTATTTTCCTTTTTTGTGTGTGCATGCATGTGTACTTTTTAATTCATTCAACCTGAAGGAGCAATGCTGAGCTTACTCAGCCTCAAGGGCCTCTGAGCCTGCAGAATGAATGACGCACCCTCCCATAGCACCAGCACTGAAAGAAGCAGCATCCTGCACCTCTCTGCATTGATGTGACTAAACAGCACCCGATGTGCAATGGGAAGTCCAAGGCACTTCTGGAGGCAAAACACCACTTTGGTGTGAAGGAACATCCTTGTGAACACCCCATCCCAGACAGTTCCTTCCCAGGTCATTCCTGGTCTGGTGTCATGCCAGGCACAGCAGGGTGTTATTTCCATATGTGAGATGGGAACAACACACCTCTGTTTCTCTTGCTCCGTAGGGACTGCATTAGGGGCTCAGTGACATCTCGTCCCACTCTCCTTCACAAGGACTCCTCAGGGCAGTGGAAGAATTGGTGGGATTCAGACCACAGCGGTCCTTTCTGTGCCTACAGCTTGGCCTGAGACCATCCCCAGCACTAATCCCCCAATGGACAGCAGGAACCTGTGACTCACGGTGACCCATGGCAGCTGTTGGCATGTGGCATCACTTGTTGTGCCATTTGCTGTTACCGCTCCTCCTGGCTCAGGGCTGATGCAAACTGTGAACCACCTGTAGCTGCAAACCTCACGTCTGCACTCTTTTCTGGCAGAGGGTTGGAGGGAGCTTTTCAGGCCCCAGCAAAGGTGACGCATTCCTCCATCAGTTCTCAGGAGTCATTGAGGTCACAGGAAAAGACAGCAGATAGGAATCTGAAATGGAGTACTTTTTGCTATCCACCAAGAGATCTGCATGACTCTCACCAAACAGCAGCTGAAGACTTGAGCAGGTGGTCGCTGAGTCCATCTCTCTGAGCCCGGAGCAGGTGAGCAGCATTGGCCTGGAAGGGGCCTCTGGAGCAATGTTGCTGAATGGGACAGCCCCAGGTTCCCTTCTTTGCATCCTCGTGGTCCTCATGCTGCTCACACCCCACTGGTACCACACACCTTGGTTACTGGGGACAGTGTGATCCTACAGCATCACACTTTGGATGCATTAAGGTAACTCAAGCATTACAGTTTCACCACATTTCCTGAAGTTTAATAGCTTGAAAAAGAGCAAACTTAGCCGCAAAGCACGGCATTCTGTTGCCATCAGGGACTAAAAGCTGTGGTTCAGACTAAAAGCTGAGGCTGGTTGTGCCCATCAGGCAGGTGTGCAGCAGCACATCCTTAGGCACCAGTGCTCCCAGGATTTCACACTGTGCCTCCTTCGGCAAACAAGTAAACCCACTTACGGGTTTTTTCGGTTTCGACAACCGAAGCGAGCTCTACTTTTCCTGTACAAAACGCAGCCTCCCGTGCTTGCCCGTGCTGGAAGCAGGCTCAGCATCACTGCCAAGCACCAACCGGTGACTGCTCCCAGAGCAGCTGCACGGAGCGGAGTGCCGGGCAGGGGGTGCAGCAGCGGGGAGGTCGCAGGGGCAGGAGGGCACCCACGCAGCCTCCGAACCCACTCGCTCCCAGCAACGCGTTGACGCCTTCCCCCGCACGTTCCCTTAGCAAACCAGAACCACCCTTAAGAACACGGGGCAGGGCAGCTCGGGCAGCCCACGCGTGGAGTAAGACCCGACCTACCGTCCCTCCCCGTGTCCCCACTCACCCGGGCGGTCGTGTCCCGCGGCGGGAGGCGAGCAGGGACGGCCGAGGCGGCTGCGAGGCGGCTGCGGCGGCGGAGGAGGAAGAGGAGGAAGGCGTCGGGAGGGAGCGAGGGGCAGCGACCCGGCCGGCGGAGCCAGCCCGAGCCCCAGCAGCAGCAGCAGCAGCAGCAGGGCGCAGGCTGCCGGCATGGCGCTGGGGACGGGACGGGGAGCGGGGCTTGCTGCTGAGGCTGGAGGGAGCGGCTCACATGCCCGGAGCGGGGCGATGGGGAACGGAGGAGAACGGCAGAGGGCAGCTGCCCCGGGGAGGGGGCAGCCGCGGTCCGGCCTCAGCAGCGCGGGGTGCCCATGGCGGTGGGGGGGGGCCCGGCCAGCGGCAGCCTGCGGCCAAGTGCCGGCGCCCGAAAGTAAAAGGGCAGGCGGCCGAGGCTCCTCCTCGAGCCTGACATCACCCGGCGCGGCCCCGCACGGCTCGGCACAGCCCCCCCGCCCGGCCCGGTCCCCCCCCCCCCCAACCCTCGCTCCTCCGCACTATTTTTATCCGTCCCCTATTGTCGGCAGAGCCTGCTCCCCGCTCGGACAGCTCCGTGCCCGCTGCAGAGGTTCGGGCTGCGCGGTGCCCCCGCTCGGGAGGGGCTGCGCCACTGATCGGAGCGGACGGAACCCGGCCGGGTTCGGGCAGCGCTGCTCCACCGGAAAGTTTCTTTCCGGCTGAGCGCGGCAAGCGTTAAGTGGCCCTGATACTCCATTCCCACCGAGGCTGCGGCAAGTCCTTGCCAAAGGACTACGAATCTTTTATTGGTTATAAAGCGGACCCGCTCTCCTTTAAATTCCAGCAGCAGTTTCTCGCGGCAGTCAATTTCCCAGGCTGGGCTGCACAGGAGGCAGAGGATTTCCCTTTATTGTTCTGAAATTCCCTTTCATAACTCCACACTGTTGGCTATACTGTGTGCAGTGCGCACCACAGCACTGCTCCGTGCCGCTGCTGGCAGCCCCCAGCCCACAGTTCACTGCCGCCACGACCCCAACCCATCCTATCCCCGTCTCCTCCATGGGATGCCCAGACATCCTTTGCTTTCCCCCCTCAGCTAGTTCAGATTCAGGCTGAATTTCCACGAGCCACTTCCACCCAAGCAGAATCCAGCGCTTCAAACCACAGCAACAAATGGCAATCCTCCAAACACAAGACAAAGAATGCTAGTTCGGTCCATAGTCCCCAGCTCCCCTGTTCCCCCTTCCCCAGAAGCATAAGCAAACAGTTCACTGAGAAACCCAAACTCTCAAAGGCTTCTTTCCACCCAAAAGGTGGCACTGATGAGCCCACACAAGCATGCAAACTACACTGGCTTTTCCAGTTATTAGTACCTAGACACGGGGATATTTTGCTCCCTGCTATTCCAGGTTTCTCTGAAGTGAACCAACAAATCACAGCCAGCTGGGCCACATCTCAGTGGCCCAGGAACTGCTGGCAAGGAGCTGCATCGGACACAGAATCACAGTATTGCTGGAGTTGGAAGGGACGCCTAAAGGCCATCCGGTCCAATTTCCCTGCAATGAGCAGCAACACCTACAGCTCCACCAGTGCTCACAGCCCCCTCCAGCCTGACCTTAGGTGTCTCCAGGGACAGAGCATCCACCAACTCCCCAGGCTGCATCAGCCTTTGTCAACGGACCCACCTATTTCCTATGGAACACATCACAGAAAGAGCCCTAACCCAGAAGACAGAGTAACCAACACCCAGCCAAGGAATGCACTGCCATGAGTTAAAGCTTGTGTGAGGAGCTCAGAAGTATTCCGATACCTTGGCGGAAGATGCAGGGCAGGAGTTCAAACATTTGGAGATATCTTTTTATATGAAATAAATGGCTCCCCATTCCTATAAGTACTCCTCATCCTCTGAAGCTGTAAATCCAACAGGCAGGAAGTGCGGTATCAAGTGCTTTTCCAAAAAGCCTCAATAAATTCTTCCTACTGTTTTACCCAACAGGCGCAGCGAGAACAAACCCAGCAGCATGCAGACACAAAATAAACAACGCTGAACACACAGCCGTGAAGAAAACAGGGCCAGACCAAATGCTTCCATGTCCCTGTGGCCATAGTGGATCCCACTAAAGACCCAGCATGGCAGACTCCTATTGGCCCTCCCAGGCAGGCAGCTTTTTCCAAAATTCCCATTAAAAGCATCACACATCAGGAGGTGGCCATGGGGATGTTACACCCATCCTCTTGCCATTGTGGTCACCAAGAGGACAAAAGCACCGCAATGGGAGCCAATGCCATCAAAGGAGTATTTACCATCACAGCCAAACTGTCCCCTCACTGTCGTGGCTCAATCACAAGCATCTGGGGAGGAAACACTGATGGCTTTTTTGTACCCCCCAAATGCACTCCCTTCCCCACCAGATGGCCAATTTGCCAAGGCTTTGTGGCTGAAAAGGTGAAGTTACCACATTTTCCTGCCACGTTATTTCATTCCCACCTTTGCCACTACACTAAGGGATATCCCGGCACTGAAGAAGTCAGCTCATGAGGAACCCCAGTATTCCTAAGCCCCAACTCTAACATAACTACGTAAAGCATGATGGATGGTATATGCTGATCAACTGAATGCCACTATCACTCTATGCCAGGGGAAGAAAAACACTGTTTGGTTTTGTTTTACCTTGCTTTCCACATCCCAGCCCAAGGGGCTGCAGGCACACAGCCCGATTTGTCAGGTTCTGCATTGTTTTGTCCTGAAATCACAGAAAAGCACAAAAAATTTTGACAGAAGAGGAACCTCCGTAACTCCTCACTAGGATTGCGCACGATGGTCACTCCTGGCCATTTCTCCAGGAACCCTTCCCAGCCACAGCACAGAACTCCTGCAGCTCGCTTGAAACATAGCCCAGATCTGTCCCGAGCTTGGAGCAGGCTCATAAACTTCAGACAAGTTTTCAGCTGATGATGAATTAAGGTACAAAGTGAATAGTTTCTACTCCTGGAATTTGTTATTAAAAGTCCCAAGTTTCCGAAGTAGAAAGATAGTTCCTAACCCAGTAATTAATTACCTTCCCCATCTCCTTTCGATGCTGTAAGCTATCTATTAATGGATCCCAATCATCCAAAAGACACTCAGCATCTGAACATTTTTCTCTGCATTCCAGGGGTAGCAGTGCTCAATTGATTTCTTTATACAGGGAACATTTGCCTTGTGCCTCCCTTGGAAGCAGCTCGTTCCAGATACTTGACATTTGGAGGTCAGGATGGATGTGGGTCTTGTGATCTCCTTTCATCCCTCACAGCAGGTTTATGCCACCAGGTCTAAAATGTTCCTTTCTGATTCCTGTCAGAAATAAACCCCGTATTTTTGGGGGAAAAACAGTCAGCTATTTCGATCCATCTGAAGCAACCCAGAACCTCTGACTCCTCTCTTTCAGGACCCTTCTCAGCCTGCTCTGAGAAGGAATATTAGTGAGTTCACTGCACACCCATTTTTTTATGGACTTCCTATGCTTACTGGTTCACTGCATTTTTTTCTCCTTCTATTTATGGTAGTAATTGCCCATTCTAGAATTCACTAGGCAAAGGCAATAATTCTAAGAACCTCCTTTCCCTACTAATTTAAATGATAACCCTATGCTGGCCACTGTGCTTCAGCACATCCTGTCCAAGTGCAGGTATAATGCTGGAAGCTGATCCAGAATCAGAAGCACAGGGCTGAGAACATACTGCCTTGCTGGCCACAGAGAGCCCCCTTGTCACATCTCAGGCACAGCATCATTATTTATTTCAGGTGTTTTGTTTGCTGCTTCTCCTGAATCACAATTATCTGCAAGTGACCAACCCAAGCATGTGACTTTCTGGCCAATGTGCACAATGAAAACACTCAAGGGAACCCAAAGCTGACCGAGAGAGCTATGAAGAGAGGAAAGAAGTATAGGGATTTGGGTAAAGCTATAGATTGAAGAGGTTTGGTTCTCCCAGTGCAGAATCCCAATGGGACATTCAGACAGAACCAGAGTAATGGCAATTAGCAGCAAGGAGCTGTCACTTAATGCCCATATCACAACAAAACTTGACTTTTCCCCTGCCCATTCTCAACTCTATTTGTGTTGCACTGTTTTTGAGGCAGATGACTCTAATTCCTGGACACTTATTAATGTTGTGGCATCACAAACACACCATGAACATCTAGGCAAGACCACAAGGCAAATAATTTATCCTTCAATGCCTTCTGCATCTGTGCCTTTTGCAAATGAATCTGTCAAACCTACATGTAGCAACTTATAGCTGGAGGCTCAGGGAAAAAAAGGTTTTACATCTACATACCGCGTAAAAACAAATGTTTTCACACCCTCATTTCTTAAAAACAATTCCACGAACTCAAAGGAAGGTTGGTTACAGATGATAACAGAGCTCATACAGCTTAAAAGATAGAAGGATTTTTCATTATGAAAGTAACTGAGTTGCAACTTGTTCTGGACAGATAATGCTCAGGGCTGAGTCCCAAACCAACCTTCAGGACTCCTGAAGCAAGGCTTCCCTCCACCCTTGCAGTTAACAATGTCAAAGCCAACACCCCAGGAAAGATCAGCACACCCCTTCTCAAGCACTAAGAAGAAAAGCTGCTCTACTTACAGCATACAACAGCAGCAATGAAACTGGACCAGAAAGCCCAGGCACAACATGCTCTGAGACAGACACAGCAACCTTCCCAACAGTGCTGGCCAAAACTATGGTACCCAATGGCAGGAGCTGCTTGTCTCACTGAATCCCAGAATGACTTGGGCTGGAAGGGACCTCAAAGCCCACCCAGTTCCGATGCCCCTGCCTTTGTTATTTAGTTGTTCTCTTAATTTAGTGCTGTGAGACGTGTCCCGATGCTGACAATTTTATTGCACAGAAGGAGAAATAAATAATTTAATGGCTGAAGTGATCAGAGATTACAAGAAGGGAGAGGCAGTGATTCCTTCCCCCATTCCCCCCCTTTTACTTACGCGTATGCATGTATAAAGCTCAATACAGGATGAGCTTTAAGCAGAATTAGCAAAATAAGGTTAAATGTATCTTGTTAAGGCACTTCTGAATCATCTCTCCTTTTAGCCAAGAGATGTGCTATTTGGAGATAGCTGTGTTCTCAGGTCCTGGCTCTTGTTTCAGAAAGGATGTGGGAAGCCACTATGCAAAGCTTCTAAGGCATCACATCACCGTTTCACAGTAGATTTCACCATGCTGCACTGCTGCTTATAAAGGCACAGGTTCAATTCCAGTTATGAATATATTTCATAATCCTCTTGCACTTGCCACTGACTCTGGCCTATCATCTAACACCTTAAAGTGCTTTGGTCACTGAAACTCTGAGGTAGAAAACCCCTGCACAACAGGCAGGTTTCTTTTTTTTTTTTTCTTCCCCTTTAGGTTAAGATTTGTAACTTGGCCATGTTGTAGCTTGTATAAACAAGCCTCAAGCATGTAAATAACTAATCACATCCATCACATCCTTTCCATACACATTCAAGTATTTCACAAGGCATGTCAGCAGTGATTGGCACTCATCAGCCCTTTCTGAAATGACAGCTTGCTATTTTTTTTTCATCCTCCAACTTTACTGAAACTGATTCCTGAACTCTTCCCTGCTGATGAGGGAGGACTGGTGGTAGCGGTGCCTGGAGGCAAAGTCCTCGTTCTCCTCGGTGAGCTGCCTGGTCTCCATGCCCACTGTCGCAAAGGCTGGGGTCACCACGATCTGCTCCTTCGGCGACGGCCTCCTCCTGCAGGCACAGAAGCAGAAGCACTCGCATCACCCAGTGTCTGCCTTTAGCAGCCATGAAAACAGAAAAGACCAAAACAGAAGAGACCAAAAATAGCACCAACAGGGGCAGTCAGGGCATATTGAGAAGGGTTACATCTCTCCTGCTGCCCTTCCAGCTAATCTGGAAACATTTTTCCTAGAAGGCACACAGTGACCATACTCCCCCTCCCCCCCCCCCCCCCCCCCAGCAAATACTCAAAAAATATACATTTTCTTAGCAAATATACATTTCCTCTTTGGAGTTGCTCCAGATGTTGGGCTCTGCCACTTTTAACACTGTGCAGGAAAGGAAGGAGCATGACCCATTGCTAATGAAAAATACCCTTCTTACAGCTTCTGAAGCTTTTGTGTACATCTCAATTACTTTGGGAACCACGCAGGCCGGAAACTCTCTTCCTCTTTGAAATAAAAAGAGGAGACTTTCCTTCAGCCTCTTGTTCTCAGAGGCAAAGTTTAAGAAACTCTTATTACACACTTGCAAGTCACAACTGGAAGTGCTGATCCGATGACCTGGCCCTCTTCCATAGAATCATAGAATGGCTTGGGTTGGAAGGGACCTCAAAGGTCATTTCCAACTCCCTGCCATGGGCAGAGGTGTCAATCACTAAATTGGGCACTAGATCAGGTAGTCAAGGGCCCCATCCACTCTTTAAGAATTTGGAAGTACCAAGGACCCATGGTTGTTTTCATCACTCTTGCATTTAAGTAGGATGACTTTTTTACCTTTAATTCATTGTTATGTCTTGCTTGGATTTCAAGAAAACAAAGCTTAGGAGAAATGTGCAAGTGATTTCAATGCAGTTTCTTGTAGCGTAGCAGAGGTGGACTAGCTTCTCCCTTCCCATGCCCGACCACCTCCCTGGGAAGTCAGCCAGCCTCCCATGGGGATCATCTGACAACAGGCAAAAGACAGGGCTGAGAAGCACCAAGGGATGACCAGGAGGAAAAATGCTCCATCATCATAGCTGCACTGAGCTAAATTATAGGCAATGGATCCAGCTGCACACCGAGGTGGAACAGGACAGCCAAGTCTGGAATACAATGCAGCAGGGTCTGACTCACTGTGCAATGAGTAATTCTGACAGTGCTTCCAGCACAGTCCCGTGCACCCTGTTCCCATTCTCACCTCCTCACTCCTGGCCCTGGCTCACATTACAAATGCAGCAGACGTTGTGAAAGGGGGAAAGATGGGCAACAACCCCTCTTTCTAAATGAGACACGAAAAGCATAGTGCATTCCCTCAGGACACCCTCACTCCTGTTCTGTGTGGTTTATCTGTCTTGGGCTCTTATCCTGCTAACGGAGAATTCTGCAGCTTTAAGACATTGCCATGAGAGGCAGCAGTAGCTGTGTGAAGGAAGTTGTTCATGGGTAAAGAGGTCTGCTGGACAGGTGTGTCCTCATGCCACTCTTGCAGAGTTTCCCATGTCTGGTAGAGACAGTGCTGGGCAGTGATGTAGGAGATCCAGCTTGTCTGTTCTTAGCTGCATCATGGACCTACATCCACAGGGATCTAAGAGAGACCCCACTGCCTTCAGCTTAGTCCCTTGAGCTGCCTCTGCCACCAAAGACATGTGACTGTGTTATAGGGACTGTGGTCAAAGAGTTGGAAAGGAAAGCATAGGCATGTGCCAATGTGCCTAAATATCTGGACCTTCATTTATCTTAAGCCACCAAATCTGCACACCTACTGCACAGCACTTGTATTTTATGGTCTTCAGTACAGTGTTCCCCCATTGCAACAGAAAAGAAGTCAAACAGATTAAGAACCGCATATCCCACTGAATTGTAAAGCAGCAGAGATGGTCACTACTCCCATGGGAATCCAGACTCTATTGAATTAATAATTAATAGGATTAAAATGAATTAACAAAACCAGTTAATAACCAACCATGCAAAAACCCTGAGGTCTTCCGGGAAGGAAAACTCTAAGGTGTTAGCAGATGCAATCCCTCAGAAATTCAACACTGAATGGTTCCTTCACTGAAGACCTTGTTTATTGTATTTTCCCCTGCAGCTATTGCTGTTTCCTCCCAAATTTCCTCTCTGAAACTTCAACCCACCTGGAATGTGACTGCCTGTTCCACCATTACCACAGCCACTGGGCTAACTGAAACAAATAACTATTAACTAAAAACTTTGAGTCTCCATCCAGGGAAAGATGGACTGCTCAAGGTAAGAAGACAGTCAACGTTTACACACATTAGTGGATCAGTGCCTCGATCTCTGCCATGTGATTGGTACCAACCTGCATGGGGTGGTCAAAACAGACTTAATCCAGCTGAACAAACTGAAATTCGCTGCTGCTCCTACAGAAAAAAAGGCACAAAAAGTCAGTAGGTTGTTAATTCCCTCATAATTGCATTTTGCCATTGAATTTTTGTATAAAATCCCAAACCAGCCTTCATTACACAAAAATTTAGTGATTGTAAGAGCACTTTTGAAGTATTCCTGCTTGCTCTAGCTCTTGAAGCAAGAAATTAACTCAAATTTCTCCATCCCTATGGAGAGCAGCTATCCCTTCCCAGACTGACAGCTTATTAAAATACCAGCAGTGCTGAGGCCAAAGCGAAGATACCAGGAGTAGTACCTTCTCTTCCTGAGACTGCGAAGCCCATTCCCACTGCAGGGATGGGGAGACTGAGGAGCTGTGTAGCTGGCCTAAGCCAGAGTGGCCATGGTCTCACTGCTCCTTCCTGGCTGACCCCATGGAGAGCTGGTTTAGCTTATTACATCAACACCAAGTCTTTTGGATTTCTTTGTACAGTTAATTTCCTGCACTGGCTCACTGCAGGGGCAGACAAGTGCTGGAGCTGGCAGCAAAAGCAGTCCCAGAAGTTTGTGGTGAGGGATAGGGAGGAGAACAGAGACCCAGCAGAGCTTGTTGGATTTGGCTTAGGCTGCTGGAGGCCAAGAGAAAAGAGGAAGGATGTGTTGAAATCTTGGAGCATTCTTGTGGCAGAGCTACCACTCCCAAGGCCTTCATCTAGTCCCTAATCCAAAGCATCACTCAACCAGCATCTCACAGCCTCTCGACATGGAAGGGTCATTCTGTCTTTGGAGAGCAAGCTCATGGAGCAGTTGATGTAGTGTGGCCACAAGATAACTTTCAGTCACAATCAAATAAAAATCAGGCTGAAATCTGTTTATTTCTGACTTCTTTGCCATCTAGTTCCGTGCCCCTGCCAAGAGAAGGGACACCTTACTCTAGAGCAGGTTGCATAAAACTATCTCATTTCTTCTCCACTCTTCCATACAGATAAATAGAAATCAGTGGTAGTGTAAAGGTTAGTGAGTGATAGATTGATGGTTAGTGAATAATAACTAATTTTTGGCTTCTCCCAGTGTGGGTTTCTGAAATTTGGTATCTACTTACAATAACTTTTCATCTAGATAAATAGAGGTGGCTATCTCTGAATTGTTTAAATGACACATGAACTCAGGCTCTTTTGTCTTCTCTTACCTAGGTTTTCATAGGTGCAAAACAAAAAATAGCACATCCATACAATTTGCACCATTTACTCTCATACAAATTTGCACCCACATACGTATGTATGTGAGCAGACACATGCTGTGCATGTATCACCCTCTCCCTTTAGAGAGGCAGACAAATGCAAATCTCTCCTGCCCCTGTGCCAAGGAGCTATAGACTCTCCTGAGCTGCTTTCTCAATGTGCTATACTGTTTAATTTTGAACTTGTTTAAGCCTATCACATGCACAAACCTTTTTAAAGCCTTTTGCCTAAGAATATTTTCCCAGATTACATTCCTGACATATTCAACCTGTTGAGATCTGGAATCAAAAGGCTCTCTTGTTTTGCAGTTTTGAATGCTGAGATTTAATGAGAAACTTGTCATAATTCCCATTTTCATTAAAGTTTTCTCAGGTGGGTTTAGATCAATTAATTAACTTTATTAAAAAGTATTTACAACAGATTTTTCTCATTGCCATCATACATTTGCAATCTGCAATCCTTCCTAACTCTTAGTGTCTGATTTGGCCGTTTCTAGTACAAAAATTATCACAAGTAGCACAATATTCAAACTACCAAGCTAGTGTTTGCTACAGTTAGAATCAAATATGGAAGAGCTACATGTAAAATGCATTGAAACTAACAAAGAAACAAAACCTAATCCTTCCTAGTGCCAACTGCATAGTCTCTCAATTCGTAATCAAGTGAAATTAAAGCTTAATGAATTTTTAAGCAGATTTAATAATACAAAGAACACATAACTCACCCAGGGGGAGTCCTGGACTCACTTGGCCGATGTAGAAATACAGAACCACCGCTGCCCCCAGGCTGACAAGGGTGTAGATCCACTGAATGACAAACATTATGATGAGGGACACAATTGCCTATTGAAAAGACAAGGCTTGGGGTCACTCCAAGTGAGACAGTGCACTGCTGTCAATGTGACAGCATCACCCTGCTGAGCATTTCTTTTTAGGTGTCTGCTCAGGGATGGGGACGTAATCAACACTGCCTGAGCTCACCTCTGGAGGTGCTCAAGGCAAGGTTTGATGGGGCAATAACATGGGTGGATGGACATTCCTGGTGCAACAGGCCCTCTAGGGAACCACATCATCTCCTACCTCGGAAACACTCCATGATGAGCAGTTTCTGGCCACATATCCATTATTATTATTATTACTGCTCAAGATGATGACAAGCACTTCGAAGCTCTGTTAATTACTGAGCCCAGAAAGTGCATTGGTGTACAACCTCCCACAGATTTCACCACTGGAGAGCAGCCTCCAGCATCCATCCCACCCACCCACCTGCAGGACCTGTCTCCAGTAGTTGGCTACTGGAAGCCCGATCAGCACATCTGGAAAGTGGGTGTCAAAGTCAATCTAAGCATTAAATTAGAAGGCATTTGTGTGTTGTTTAAAGGTGTTTGTTATATTTTACATACAGCTATGTAATCCCCATCCATGAAGAAAAGCCATATGGTTCATTCATTATGCATATCTGACCCTTCTCCTGTCATCTGCCCATTAATCCATCTTCCCAAGATGAATTTAAATCTTCTCAGTGGCTTCAGGCAGAAGCTATTTAGAAGTTATTTATTCTTGAAAGTAACATGCTGGGGAACACTCTGTTTTTCTCCCTCAAAATGTGGAATTTCACAGTCAGGCTGCTCCGATCAGGAGTTCAGCACTAATGAAATCCTACCCTAAGGTAGCATCAACTGTTTCATAAATAAGAATAATACAGCTCTGAAGCTGATGTCTCAGTCCATCCCACAGCAGGCTGGAATATTGTGAAAAGAGGGATCTGATGTTTTTTCCCCCATCAGCCCCACATCTCTAACTCTAGAAAAGTTCTAAGACGACAGACTTTGAATTTGGATCTTCTGTGTTTGTTTGTTTTAGCTCTTTTAAATAATGTCATCTGCCTTTCTTATAATTTGAACTAGGGATGCATATTCCTGCAAGTATTTAGTTCAGGTAAGCGGGGAAACACAAAAGCCATTTTAAAATACTGTAGTGTATTTGCACCGCATTAAGTGATGAACTTCCTTCCATGTTTTACAAACACAAACCAATGCTCAAAATAAAATTACTTACACCAGCAAAGGAAACCCAGTAATTGCAGAATTTGGAGTAGAAGGATTTTTGAATTTGCTGAATTTCCAGCTCTAGATTTTGCTGCCTTGTAGATGATTCTGGAGCATACGAAGAAAGGGAGAGAGATATTATAAAGGAGCTGGTGTGTCAGTCTTTTTCTACTTCACATTACCAGATTGCAGAAACCAAAACAGAAATTCTATCTGACAGCTGGGCATGGCGGAGTTTAGACATAACTTCTAAAATGAAAGCAAAAAAAAAAAAAAAAAAAAAAAAACCAAGCAGGAAGGGAAAAAAAGAAAAGAAACAAAGGAGTTTACAGCTCTGGTATTGAGGCCATTTTAAGTTCACACATACGTCATCGTATGTGATGGAAAGCAAGGCACAGTTTCTGTATTTGTAAAAGAAGAAAGATATAACATTTAATTGGCTAACATTGATAGAAGATTACTGATCTGAGACAACAGCCCCCACTGTAAACAGTATTAAATACCCACAGTGCCAACAAAATGAATTCAGATTCTTAGCTGCGGATGACGAATTACAGCCTCCTCCTGCAGCATGGGGATCATTTCATTTTGATAGCTAGAGCTTTAGGCTTGCAAAAATCCATTCCTCCTACCCTCCTACCCAACATCATGGCAAAATAAGCCCCAAGATAATACTCAAAACCTTTTTAATGCACAGCATTAAGAGCACATTTGTAGAATAACGAGCATGCAGTAAACAACCCTACACTAAATACAGTCCTGCCTGCTTTCCTGTGATTAATCTTCCATAGGAAATTACACTGGAACTTCTCCTGTGATTCATTACAATGAACTCTATCCTCACCTGTAATAAAAGATATTATTGCTATGAATCACCCAATGACAGTCCCATATAAAGCTAGTTTCTCGCCTGCCTCCAGGAGGACCAAGGCCGTAAATCATTCCCTGTGAGTCCCTTTCCTGCAGCCCTCACCTCCCATCCCACGACCTGAGACCTCTGGTGCCTTGCTGCACAGCTGCTCCCCGTGCTCAGGTGGCCCCCAGTGATCCACAGCAGGCAGTGCCCAGCACGATTCCACCTCACACTGCTGGCTTTTGGGTGGGGGCTCCATGGTCTCATCCCAACCACACTGAGTTGGAGGAGCATCGTGATCAAGATCCAGAAGAAAGCTGTCTTGTAACATTTGCTTGGCTGGCTTCTTTGCTTTTTTCTGTTTGACTTTTTGCAGGAGATTCTCAGCTCCTTCCTTTTTGCCAGCATCTGGCTCATCACAAAATGGTTTAAAAAGCTGGTCCATGTCTTTTCTGAATTCCAGCAAGGTACCATTCGATCTGCTTTGAATTACTCCATCTGATGCATGGCAGGAGGGCCTGTTAAAAATCAAGGGCTGGGAAGAGTGAGGAGGCTTAGTGTTTTCCATCAGTGCCTTGCCAGGTTTTTGCTGAACGTCGTAGCTCAAGGAGATCGAGAAATAGGAGTAGTCTACAGCAATATATGTCAACATGAAGTTGATGGTGACTATCGGAGCAAGAACGTTCACTTGCCCAATGAAGACGAAAGCCATGGTGATGAGACTTGTTAAGCAAATTGCAGCTACTGGAGTCTTGTTGGGTCCTTTCTATTGCATCAATAAGAGAAAATTATTTAAATTAAGACTTGTGAGGATCCCCCCAGCTCAGATGTAACACATGAATATCCCAGCAGTCTGCAGGTACCCCGTTAGTCATGAAACGTACCTCCACGTGTGCACAGCAGAGGTTCACTGGCTTAATAAATTAAAGGACAGACTGGAAGCCAAGAACTGCTGAGTTCCCACCTCACCTCTGATCCTTCCTCAATCTTTGTCTTTGGAAAATTCATCCAGTCTCACTCTATATCTCCATGGTAAAATATTAAAGCAGCAATAAACCTTCAGAAAGATTTGTGGAGCCTATGGGAAGCTTGGGCTGTGTTCAGGCAATAAAACATGTTAATTACACTTAACTGTTCATTTCTAATTTCTCTACAGGGCCCTTCATTGCTGTCTGCTCAAAAGGCTTCTCACAAATTTTAATCTCAGGTCCAGTACGCCCTTCTTCGATCACTGCTAAAGAGTGAGCCGACACGATGCTAACTGCCCATCAGAGCTGCTGTGAAGGCCCTTTTGAGATGTGGTTTGTCCCACATGGGCTACTGCTGGAAAACAAGCTCCATTTCTAAAAGTCTTGCAGTTTGGGTGTTTTTCCAGCAGCTCACAGCCGAGAGGAGGCACCTCAGAGATGAGCTGAAAGGTGCTCTTCCAGCTCCTTTACACCAACAACAGCACGAGACGGGGAACATTTTCCATCCTACATTTTCATTTACTGCATGTTCTTCTCTAATAAACACATAGCTCAAATGGAAACTATTTCTATTTTCTCCACGCTTACTTATTAATAGAAAAGGGGACCTTACGCCTTTTCACAATGAAATGAGAAATATGTCTCCGGGATAAATGAACTCGGTTCTCAGAAAGCATCTTAGGTATTAGAAAGACTTACTGAGATAGGGAACAGATGGTACGATCTCAGGATGCCTCTGGCTTAGGTTTAACGCTACAGAAAACAATAGTGTCCTTCACATTAACTGGGGTTATGTTGCCTACAACACTTTCCTAAACCATGGAAAAGAAGAACTGATGTGGAACAGACTGTTAAGGGCAAACTACACTTATTAACTCTCCAAGAACCAAATCTAGACAATTTTCAAGGTAGCAGAGAGAAGGAAGGGGAAGGTGATCTGCCTTTAATTTCTTACCTCCTTCTGAGCATTTCACATTGAGGCACTCTGCCCAGTGTTCAGAGCAGAAAACACTACAAAAAGACAGAATACTGCCGGAGAAGAGAGGGAATCAACTTTGCAGCCCTTGGACTAAATGACTGACAGTTTGGCAAGCATTGCCACGTGGAGAACAGTCTGTTCTGGGATTGCCTGACAACTGCCCTCAGTAGCTGGAAGGTTTTGCTGTTGTTACGATTCCTGCTTCTCCCGTAGTTATTTCTATTATTCTTATTTCTGTTATTATTGTCTTATTTTTCAAGAATTACACCGAGAAATATAAAATACAGGAAACCATTATGCTTCTAAAATGAAGATATTTTAAAATATTCTTAAATTTCTACATTGTGCAATATTTGTTCTTCATTTATAAGGCTGCTCTGAAGAAGCAAAACCACCTTAAGGTTCTCCCAGCTGCTCGCTGCAGTTAGGTGCTGTAGGTTATTTAGAGCAAGGGAAATTTTTTTCTCCCTCTTTAGAAAAATGAAAATCCATATGAAATACTTTGATCTACATGCATAGCCCATGACTACACAATCCTTATTGGCTGATGCTTTGACTGTTCTCAGTGAAACAACTCATGTGAATGAGGATTACTTACTAGGACAAGGAAAAAGCTTCTTGCCAAATTCAAAGCAAGGCTTTGTTTAAAAGCAGCCCTCTAAATTAACCTTCCAAATGTATTCTCTCTATTATCTTCACAGAGTCCAAAAGGTACCTCACCCTTTTCTCCCAGGTGCAGAAACAGAATCCACTGCACTGCAATTAGTACTCAGCTACCATGTCACCAAAGAACATAGGAAGATCTCAAGGAAAAAGGGCAGGAAAGAAGAAAAATAAAAGAAAAAGAGGAAGCTACCATCCATTCAATTAGGGTGCTTGGACAAAACTTTAGACTTCTGCCCTGAAAGGGAGGGCAGAGAAGAGTCAAGTGCCTCAGTCACAACTATGACAGCATGGGTTTAGATAAAGTGTTTGCAAAAAAAACCACCAGCAAATCACACTCAAAGTTGTATCTCAAGCAGTTGTCTTCCTGGAGATGTCTCAAAAGAAGTGGGATCAAGGAAGGAGGTCACACAGTCCAGAAAGAGCCGTCCATGTGTGCAGAAGGGCCAAACGGCTCTAGGACAGGGGCACAGCTGAGACAGGGAGCACAGACCCCATGCCAGAAATACTCATTGTATCAACAGCTTCCCTTCAGGTTAGCTTTCACAGTAACTTCACAGGAAGGGTCACTAACCCCACGTCCAAGGAAGGCGAGCATGGGGACCACGTTCTCCTGGGCGATGCACTGCAGGATTCGGGGCGCCCCGTAGAGCCCCCCCATGCAGGAGGCCAGGGATGAGATGTACAGCCCTAGCAGAAACAAGAAACCCACCAAAGATACCTGGAGGAAGCAGAGAGAAGGCAAAGTCAATTACTTTGTTTTTCAAAGACCCACAAGTGATTTTAAATGTGCATTTTCACAGATCCTCTATATTTTATAACATTGCAGAATGATCTAAGTGGAAAAGGCAGCAATTTAACTGGTCTGTGGTATAAAGTGCAAGTAATTAATACAGGAAAATTACCCCATAAAAGTAATTTAATACTGAACATCCTGTATCAACAGAGCCATTTGACAAACTCATATCCAAGAAAGTCTTTGTCACTCGGAGCAATTGCAGCAAAGCAGCAGCTATTAGATTCCACTTAAGTAACTGCAAGTGAGTTTATTTCAGGAGAGATCACTTATATACAGAGCACACCATACAGGAAAAGCTACCCAGGCTTCCAACCATCCAAAACAGGAAGACAAACCCCTGCATCCCAGAGGGGAAAACCAATCCTGAAAGAAAATCCGCAGTAAAACCAAATCAAACTTGCCACTTAAGCAAATAGCATCATAAAAAACATGCTCCAAAGGATATAATACAATGACCTTTTTTTCCTGTCTTCAATGAGCAAAGAATTTCCTCCGGTATGCACAAAACTTCAAAACCTTTAAAGCCACAGTGCTGCTTACTACAGGTGGTTTTATTGCCCTTTGCTAGCCAACACCTCCTCGAGCTGGCAGTCCAGCTGGGCAGCACTACGTGTAGGCAGCAAGCTGTGGGCCAGGCACAGCTCCCAGCCCCCAAACACTGAGCCAAGGCCAGCTGAAGCCCAACCTTTCTCAAGCAAAGAGACATCCTCGCTAACCCTATAGTTATGGGCAGCTTCTACAAGCTGAAACACAAATTGTCTATTCAGAGATTTGAGGGTTATTCTCTTGGCTTGCTAATAACAGGGTTTTAGCACAGTTTTCTGTGGGAATACTTGTTTTCACTGTGTTTGCCAGATGTATTTTAGAACCGTACCGGACTCCTACCACTCAAACAACAGTGTTGCTTCTCCCCATGCAAATCCACTTGCTCTGGGAATTTTATCTTGTGGGGCAGAACAACTTGAGGGGACGATTAGCAGCTATCAGCTTCCATCAGACAAATGGGCAGACCCTGGCTGCAGGAGCCTGACAAGCAGAAATCCCCCCCCCCCCCCCCCCCCCAAGAACTGGTCTGGTTTGGGAAACACTTGGCAGAAACAATCAGTAGTGCCAGACATCATATATTACTTTAGCTGCCAAAAAAGCTTGCATTTAAATGCACTACTTGACATTCAAATCAGGGTTAGAGGGGAAGAGTCCCTTTCACTGAAGCTGATGAAAGGTTTTGCTGTTGGTTTTAAGTACCAACGGAGAGTACGAATACTCAGTAAGAAATTGGCACTTCTGGCTCATTAAGAAGGGAAATCAGTGAATCTCATTTCTGTGTTTGCAAAGCCAAACAAGCACCATGGGGCACAAAAGCAGCCACTTGCTCACCTGCACCTGCCAGAAATGGGGAGCTGGAATGTTCAGTGCGCAACGATCGCGTTCTCTCTCCAAAGTCATTCCAACACACAGGCTTGCTTGTAGCCACTCAGAGAAGCCAAATGAGTGTTTGGATTGTTCCACTGAAGGGAGTTTGCTTTGTTTTGGGGGGGTCTGTTTATTTTTTTTTATATTTAACAGCGTTAAATATCTTCAGATTCATCTCCTGGGAGACATTACAGCTTTTCCCCATGGAGGGTTTTGAAGTTAAAACACATTCAAAAATCTCTCTCTCTTCAGCTGGTTCAGTTACAGGTACTGTTTCATTACCATACTTTCCATCCGCTACATCTGTCACATTTACTTAACAAAAGCATTGCGTTAAAGGTAAACCCATTCTTTTTTCCCTGAAATAGAGATGATGTTTCACCTTAGCAGGAAGTCACAGGAGTCCCACCATTAATTTGAAGGTTACTTTGGGGACTGGAGGATATCTAAGGCTACAGTTACTTGGAGAGAAAACAAAGCCAAAGTCTCAAACTGACATTTTAGATTAAAGTGTTATAAATTAAACTGATAGATAACATCTCAAAAAATAACCACAAAACAGTGTCAGATATCATATAGTATAATGCTGAATAATAGGAAATTAGCCCTTCCATATGCCATCTAGAGTAAGACAGAGAGGCACACCGACATCTTTGCTCTTCTTTCAATGGCCTGCATGCCTGGGTTCATTGCACGTAACCCTACAACTCTCCTTCATTCACACACACCATCATGGAACGTCTCAAGTTCTCTAATCCAACTGCTCACACTGCAATTACAGTCTGGGTCATATGAGACCGTCAGCCTTGCTTGACTTAGTACAGATAAGCAGTGGAGTTCTTTAGAGATTTCAATTTGGCCCAAACTTCCACCAATGAGAAAGGATACATTCAATAAAAGACAGCATTTCTCACTAGACCATATTAGCATACTGTAGCTCTTAAAGGTATCTGCTGAGTGATTATGCCACGATTCAGCATTATTGGATATGCTGGTGAATGCAAAGATATTCAAATCAATTATACACTGGTACGTGCATGGGAAAGATCCCTTGAATGTCAATGAGAGATGTGCACCCAAATCTCAGGATTTTGGAAAAGCTCAAGCATACAATGACAAAGAAGCTCCCCAGGCTAAAAGCCCCATCATATAACATCTTTTTATACATGTATAACCAAGATGTTATAATCACAATATAATCAAGAGAGTAAGGCAAAGCAGACAACGATAACAAAAAGAGAATAAGTGGAAGAGCTTACCCTTTGGTTGAGCTCACCAGAAGACACCAAAAGAGGGGATCTCCAGAAGAGATCCTTCCCCTCTGGTAGCCAGCTCTTAAATAGGTCTAGGAGGGGTGCAGCCAGGCTCCACCCCTTCCAGCAGCACAGGTGAATTGCCTTCAGCTGTGCTCCTCTGGCTGACTCATGGCTCACCTCAGGTGATCAATCAGAGGTTCAGGCCGTGACTCAGCAGTTCCCATACAATACACAAAATCAAGTTACCTTCTCTGCTATCATGAAGTCGTAGCGGAGAGACTGACGGGTGCAAATGGCTCCTAGCAAAAAGACGAAGACCATGTAGAGAAACCACCTGCAAACAACAAAACCAAATCATTTTCTCCAGCCAGACAAGACCAGTGAGAACAGTGCCCACCAGCAGAGGCAAAAGAAGTCCGTGTGCCTGTAAGCTGGGTTTTCAATCATTCTGTACTGGCTGGCTCTGCATGGCAGGATGTCACCACCATACTCATTACGTGCCCATCACAGCACAGTGGGGACAGTAAATCACAGCCACAGCATGACAGTACAGTTCCCCTGAGGTAAGGAATCTATATGTCCTTGATATGCACACAGGGGAATGATCCAGCCATGCTGTATGCAAGTCCCCTCTTTCAGGGGGCAGTGCCAGGTTTATCACCTCTGTCACGATCCTCCTTGGATATCTGTGGCTGTTCCACTGGAGAGATAAGCCAGGTTGCCTGCAAAGTTCAGGCAGCAGAGGTGTGAATTCCCTGCTCTAAAACAAAAAGCACCAGCTGCAGTAGGAATTCAACAATGTCCAGAAGATCCCTCCTTTCTGCCTCAAGCTGGGTATGCAATTAATATAATATTTTCAGAAGTAGCTTAATCGGCAATGAAAGCAGGAAAGGAGCTACTGAGGTACTTTTTAACACATAACATTGCATTACTTCTGGAAAGCAGCATTTCTCAGGGGGAGAGCTCTGCTCCCCCGGCCTTGCAGTCACACCGGTCATTTCATCATTTCACCACTCTTAGCCTCATTTTCCCCAATAAGAACAATTACATTTTCTTTTTTTTCCAAAGACAGTGCTTTGAAATCAGCAGCAATAAGTGACAAAACCACGTGTCACAGGCCTTCAAGAACTTTGCAAGCCGCTTGGGGACAGCCAGGCTGCAGTGGCATAACCCCTCTAGCACGAACACACATCCCATCCAACAGAGGAAGCTGAACAGTGAGGAAGGACTTACTCTGTATCCACTGAACGGATCTCCTCTCCAATCCACCCAGAGTAGGTGGTGGTAATGGATGAGAATTTGAATGAGAGCCAGACGTTAATTTTCCAGATGGCTGAGTAATAAAAGGTTGATGGGAATATGAAATGGATTGGTCACATCCAGGGCAGGCTCCAAATAGTAAATTTTCCCCAGCCTATTACTTACGAGGTGCCAATAGCAGCCAGAGACCCCAGGGGAATGTTGGTAGCAGGCTTCTGGAGATCTCCACTCATATTGAACCCAGCCATCACACCTATATTTTGTAGACATAAATACAATTTAGAGTTAATCCAAGTTATAGCATCCGTGACATATATTCCAATATACAACATAATTTAATCAGTCACTTCATCGATTACTTCAGAACTTTAACTAGATCATTTCACTGCACTGCCACGTGTAGGGTTACTGCCTCCCATTGACTGCTTGGTAAGTAACTGCTCCTGTCTCAAGGGAAATGAGCAACTGCTACCGCATCTACAAAGAACTCTTTGTCCATTTTGAACAATACTGGGGGGAGGGGTGTGTGAAGAAGCAGAAATCCAACAAAACCCATCTTATCTTAATGCAAACATGATAGAAAACAGTGTCATTAGATTGTTGGAAAGAAAAATGCTACTGTTCATCACAAGCTTGCATTCAGCAGGCTGTCCTGTCCCACCAGCCCCAGTCAGTCAGAGCAGATCAATTGCAGGTGTCTGCATTCACAAAGGACAACCACTAATGCAGCGTTTAATGTCTGTGTTCAATGACTACCCCATGCATTTAGCAGAGAGAATTGGAATATGCACGTAGGTGGCAGTTTCCAGCATTGGGCTCTTCTCTGCAAGCATCACTCAAGGCTCTGGACTGGCATTATCTCTGCTGTGCAGATAAGGAAATGGAAGCATTGAGCAGGTAAGTGATTGCCCAAGCATCACAGAAAACACCTGCAGAACAATAAGCACTGGAATATCATTTTAGGCCAGAGCACAGGGTATTGCATGACCAGTGACAGTCCTCAGCTTAACAAATCACCATCAAAAGTTGCAAGAAAGGCAAACAAGAAGGATCAAAGGATTGACAACTCTGTCTTAGGGCTGGGAACCCCAGCCTAAAAAGAGTTAAGAGACTTTACTCACATTTGAAGAGAGTCATGCCAGACTTGGCAAAAAAGTGCATCTTTTCTCATTAAATTATTCCCAAATTTCTCCCAGAATATTTGAGATATCTGCTATAAGTAAATTAAATGCTTGACTTAGAATTCCAATGAGAATTCAGACAATCTGAAGGCAGTACAAGAGCCTCCCTAAGACACTCATTCTTGCCCATCTCTGTCCCATTTTGGGAGAATTTTCTCAGCAAAGGACAGTCAGTTTCACAACAAATCCTGCAGCACAGCAGATAAATCCCAGCTCAGCCAGATGGATGTCTTCTCTAAAGGCCTTGCAGGGCTACAGATGGATGGCCACCAGGGAGCCATGGTTGTTGCTAATCAGGGATCAGCAGCTCATCTGCCTGCTCTGTCCTGGGCTTTCCTACATGTTTTCATTGCTCCATGGCCCCATCTGCTAAGTGGGAATTGTAACACTTTCTCTCGGCACGCTAATGAGCACAAGGCACTCACATGCTGCTAAACACACCAGCTAAGCATCCAGCACTTATTTTCTTTTTCTTCCCCTTGATCATCTCAGGCCCACCCAGCAGCCATCTCTTTCTATCATTCTCTCCACCAGAACCTCGGTGCCCTGGCACTTTGCTTCCAGAGAAGCCGTCTTCCAGATTCAGATCAGATTCAAATCCCTGAGACTTACTTTAAAAATCAAACCAAGTTGCTCATTTTCTCCTGGAAGACTGCTCTGTGGATGTAGTTCTGTGTAGCACTGGTAAAAGCCCATCAGCTGGTGTACTTTTCCCCAGATAAAGTTTCCAAGTGCTGTTCAAGCACTGTTCCTTTTTCATGAGTTATACAATAGGCTTAGCTGGAGGTCAGAAAATGTAGGAAGGCAGAAGTCTATAGGAACAGCCGAAAACATCATACTACATGGAGCATCCATGAGGCACTCCTCAGTGACATGCTATTCTGCATTTCAGGGGTAAAGCAGAAAATGCAGAATACCCTGCATTTTTCTTCCAAAGGGAGCAAGCTGTTGTCAGAAGGACAGCTGCTAATCCAGTGTGTCTCTTGGCCAAGTTTCCCTAACACTTGGCACCACTTCTGTATCTTCCAGCTCAAGCTTGACTCACCTCCTCCTCAATCAAGCTGTTACCTCAGCAAAGCACTGGGGAAACACCAATATGATGTTTCTCTGGACCAACTATGAAAAAAATTGAAGGTGTGAAGTCACTTGTGCACTGATAACTGCAGGGCCTTGACTACCCCACTGCCTCCCTTGCACATATTCACACATAATAAGGTACAGCCCAAAATGGCCTGCCAGAGCCTATATACACCAAGATCAATGACTGATCTCATGGTTAGGGGTCAGATCCAGACCAGTGCAGAACCTCCAAGGTCACCAGAGTGTCACAGCCTCCTTTGACAAAGGCCAGTCACCACTACAAGATCCAAAATAGCATTGGTCTGAGTGGCTGAGAACATCTGCCTCCTCCATGCTGACTACTCCCAGACTTGAGAATCTTCTTGTACAGAAGTACAGACAATGTCAAAGTCATCTCTCTACCACCAGCCAAAAAGAAATTAACCAGATAGGGTGCCAGCTGCTGAAGAGTGGAACTGAGAAGACCTTGTGCAAGCAGCAAACTAACCATCCCACTTCTCAATGAAAGGACAAAAGGACAACCCAATTCCTTTCTAACAAATTAAAATAAAAGAAATTGAACAAACTCCACTATCAATAGCTTTGGTCAACCCTTGCCAAAGAGTGAGCTGGGCTGGTTTGCAAGACTAGCTACTAAAGAGAACAAAAATACGTGCACTTGCACACAAAATCCAACCAAGCAGAGAAGTTGGGACATTTCATCCTCCAGACAGATCTATTCCACAAGGAAATGGCCAATCCCTTTTGAACTCAAGCAATCCTATCTGCAGATTGTCCACAGAGAAAATTATCCACCTCTCTGTTTCAACGAGATAGCAGGCTGGATTTTCCACACTAGCTATTATCTCAGAGAGCGGCAGATAATGACAAAGCTGCTGGACAAGGAAGCATGAAAACACAGTCAGCTCAGCCAGGAAATTATGGCTGAGACAGTCTGTACATTGCTGCTATTCCCAGCGTAATCCTGACCTGGGAATCATCCAGGCAGTGGATACGTGCATGAAGAGACCACCTACACTGTACATTAGACATAAGCATCAGCTCCACCAACCCTGGCTTACAGCTCTACTAGCTATGGTTTATAACTGTAGATACGACTGCCTGCAAACTGCCATTGTATTGCATTTTCCAGAAAAATTACTATAAAATGCGAAAGTTTGTGGTGTTTAGTTTGTTGGCTTTTTTTTTTTCTTTTTTCCTTCAACCAAGAGATGAAGAATGGAAAATCTGAGATTGGAATTGCAGCTGATTGTTTAAAAGGGCCAAATTCTCCACTGATGTAAGCTGGCATCTCTCCACAGACTCCAGTGGAGTTGTGCCAGTTTACATCATCTGATAACTTAGCCCAAAACTTCTAAATCTATTTGCTGTCATTTTGCAAGTGCCAAATATGGTTTATTTCAGAACTGGTGTCAGCACAATGACATTTTCCAGTAATGCTGCTCAAACATCATCTTACTTTATCGTATCACACAATAACACACTTCTTTCATTAAGCTGAAAACCTTTGGAATCTGGTAGAAAGAAAATCATTCCCTGCACAACACTAATGCTTAACTTCATCTTGAAGCTGCACTGGCAGTTGTGTGGCTGCTGAACAATTGCATGCATTTCTGTGGGCACGCAGCTGCTGAGCCTCCTTTGTCATGCACATCCCTGCTTAGATGGGGAGCTGAGGTGATGGCTTCAAGCTGTGCCAGGGGAGGTTCAGGTTGGATATTAGGAAATATTTATTATTTAACTGAAATCAGTTGAATTCAGATAACAATTGGAAAGGGAGAATAAAGAGTTTATCCTGAGAATATCAAAATAGTTTCACTTCAAAAAGGAACACTTCATCTCAGAAGGGCCCAAACATCTCGTTTCACAATTTCCTAAACACTTTTTAAAAAACCTTTGTTATTAGAACAGCATCTTAAATTGCGAATCAACGTATGCTAAAAATTAAAAAGAATAAACAAAACATTCAATAATAAAAGCTAAACCAAATATCATTTTGGGTCAAATTAGTTTTTCAAAGTGGCTCAAAGCAGCCCCCCACACTGAACAGCAAATTGCTTGGCTGAAACTTTCCTTGAATTGAAAAACTTAATGCACGGGATTGTGCTGCCAATGCTTTGTCCACATCACCAAGGGGGTTCCAGAAGAAGCAGAAACTGCTTAGGGATGGTGCAGGGAATGGTTCAGGAGGATAAAGCAGAGGTGCAGCTGGGGGTGACATTCATGCATCCTTGCCATTCCTTTCTTTTCTGCCCTGCAGAAGAGGCTTGGCAATTGTGTGGCATCTCTCCAGCCTGCTATTAATGCTGCTGCCAAAACTATCCCTGCAATGTCACCTGGAAGCCTGCAGACCGCCTGTGCTGCTGGGCCTGCTGCCAGGCAGGGAGGAGCACCCTCCTGTCCTCCTGCCTGCAATGCAGTGGGCAGCATTTGTCTGCAGAATGTGGGGCACCGGGAAAGCTGGCATCCCCTCTGCAGTACTGAGCCTCCATTTTGGGTGAGGATTCAGGCTAAGACATCGCACCAGCTCTTGGAGATGGGAGCTCTGAAGTTGCACAGGGCTCTCAGCTGTGATTTGGAACAGAAAAGCCTTGACTCCCATCTCTTGCCTTCTTAATCTTTTTTAATCAGATCACAAGTTCTCCCATGTAGCATTACGTTTTCTTTCACGAGGCTCCTAAGCACTGTGGTGCTATAAACAGCAATAACAGGAACAATGGTGGTGTTATATGGTACCACTGGCATCGCTGCTCCAAAGCAACCATTTAAATCCTGTAAATAACTAAACAATAAAAAAGAACACATGAAAAACATCCGCAGTAACCAAAGTAATTATACATCAGCCCAAACGTGTTTTTAGAGAATATTTAACATTACTACTGGTGTTACAACCGCTAACTAATAATGCAACATGCTGCTAGGACTTCAAATAAATTATATCTGTTAGTTTTGGCCTTCATCCTAGCAGCCAGGTATTAGCAGTGATGAAGAACCATTTAATATGGTTAATCATGGCAATTTTCTGCACAGCTTTGTCATAACTGTTCCTTCTTCTGTGATCAGGGAACTGGAAAATCCCGCTTTCCTGAATCAGAGGCAGGACTCTGAAGAAGGGCTCCTTCTGCAGCCGGGAGACTTGCGTGGGTAAGACCAAAGCAATAAGGAAGAGGGCAGCAGCCAACTGCTCCATGGTGCCAACAGTTTGGGCAAGGAAATTTTTCAGAAGGAAGCCTACCTGGAGGCAACAACCAGCCTGGTAAGCTGGGAGAGAGGATTTCAAAAGAAAAATTGGGCTCTAGGTACACCTGACAAAGTGATTCTGCTAGATTATTTCTCCAGCTCATCTGCTTGACAAAACCTTTCAGTTTCTCTCTCTGTACCGCAGCAATTCCACTAACAACTTTCAGTAAGTTGCTTAGAGTTAATCCTCTGCAAATTCATCCTATAATCCAAGGATTCATTGCTATGGAAACTGCTCATGATCGGTACTTTTTATTGCTTAAAAAACAGCATCAACAAAAGGTATTTTAACTCCAACTGATAGCTATTTCATTCCCACTGGAGAGTACCAGCTGTGGAGAGGGGACATCGATCTTCCTCTTAATTTAAGGGAAGGAATGACATAAAAGCATGAAGTTACACTTAATGAACATGAGTCCTGCTGTGTGGGCAGTGCAGAGAGCAGTAGGTCAGCATCCTGGGTGCTGGAACCAGCCCAGCTCAGCCACCAAGAGTCCTCCCATCCCTTTCCCTCCCATCCAGCACAATCTCATTGCAAGGCTTATCTAGCAATGTGAATCATTGATCATCACAATTAAAAAAGCTTGGAACCCTGTGGCCTCAAAGCATTGGCCAAGATTGCCTAATCCTTGGAGGGGAGGAAACAACACCATCATGTCAACCCATAGGCTTGACAAGCAGCCTGGAGAATCTCCCCAGGAGATGTGCCTGTGGAGGGGAGGATAAAACTCACCGTACCTGTGGCAGCTGGGAAAAACACTCCAAAAACAGTGAAGAAGGACTCCCCCTGGCTGTAGTCTGGCAGCGTGTTGTTAAATAAAAGCTCTTCAGAGTAGCCAACAAAGCCGTGCTCTGCAAACACAGGGAGGGAAAGAGGAATATCTCAGCCACTGCACGCATGGTGGGAGAGCCAACTCAGTCTTGGGTGACAGCCCCTTCACCCCCAAAAAAGTGTGAGCAGTGGCTGTTTCCAGTGGTTGTTTGAAATGGCGAATGTCAACTTTTTTAGTGGGGGAAGAGGTAAGCATGGTTAAATGGGTACCAATGCCAGGCAAAGACTTGAGTAGCAGTGATTGGACTGCTAGCACGTCTCAGCTGTGCTCCCCCATAGGAAGTCCTGCCATCAGCACCTTTCCATGAAACCTGCCCACCAAGGACCATCACAACCTATGGGTAGTAAAGATAACTTAGAAAGCAGGTTAAGGAATTAAAGATACATCTACAAAATTAATAGCTTCATTTTCAGCAGGCAATGCTGCTTTTTAACGGAGTATCTTCTGTTGTGGAAACATCTCCTCCATATAAGCACTCCAAATGCTTGTGACTGCAGTGGGGGGAGGTGAGCAAAACTGGTTTATTTCTTCTTCCAGCCACTACAATTTATTTCCACAAGACATGTGACTGCAATAACTTGAATTTTCTCATTAGCAGGCAGGATGTTGTTTATGGCTGTGCAGGGTGACAGCCAGAAATTTAAAAACGACTCCATCAAAGCTGTCCCATGCCTCAAAGGCAGCACTAATGATGTTTGGACAATAGATTCGACTGGAAAGTTAATCAAGAGTTCTGAACACAAGACATGTTCGTTTAAAGTGTCAGAATATAACTAACCACAGAGCTTTGAAGTTGCCACAGAAAAAACCTATAGATAATCAAAAGTTTCCTACTACATCTGCATTCATTGTGTTGCCCAAACATGGATGGGTCTCCTGCTGCCAGGCTTTTAGAAGTTCCAGTCATCTTCACAAGGAACAAGCTACAGATGAGACTTAAAGGGAATATGCTCAGTGCAACACCCTGACCTCCGGACCTCACAGAAGCCTACTTAAACTATTTCTACAGAAGCTGCAAAGGGGGAATTTGTGTATGTTGTACATTCCTGCAAGACTAGACCCAAACCTTTTTTTCAGACAAAGCCCGTACAATCTTAACTGGAATTTGTGCCCACAGCACAAGTGCTGGCTGCAGAACTTCTATCAAACTCCTCAAGAAAAGTCTCAGTCTGCAGTCAAACAATTGTTCATCCGCTCCTCATAGAAATGTTTTGCTATTAAAACAAAAGAGGTGGGGAACTATTCAACTCAGCCTGAGGACTCATGTATATAGACAGACCTTCTCCAATTCATGCTTCAGAGCAGCATCAACTACAATTATACCACTCTTGACAGAAGTTTGCTCAACCAATCTGGAAAATCTCCCATGGACTCTAGGCTCTCGGGATGATTTACTCTCATATTTTCCTGCCTCGGGTTTTCCCTTCTGCCCAACCATCACCACCCTGTTTAAAGCACTTGCTGCTCCCTCTTGCCCATCTTCTATGTTATCTGCCTTTTTTCTTTTATCATGCCCTTTCACCCATTTGGAACAGTCCCCATCCTGCACTGGCACAGCCAACTGTTTCTGACAGGCTGTAGGACTTTGTTTGTCTCAGCTGATGCCACTGCCCCAGTACGTGTGCAGTCACCTAGAAGCCAGATCCCATCAGCTGATCCAAGCAGCACATTTAACCTGCACGTTCCCTTTTCCATCATCCAAGTGCTTAAGGAAAACACCAAAGAACTCAAACCAAAACCTTGCAGAACCTCACCAGACACAATCTCCTTCTCTGTGAATAGACCATCTCTGACTGGGGTCTTCCAGATGGACTTGGGGCCTATACAACTAAATGACAAGCTGATGCAGGCAGCTTGATTAATTGAATCACAGAACAGCCCAGGCTGGAAGGGACTTGAAAGATCACCAGGTACAACCTTTGTGTCTCCTTTTTCATATCAAAGGCCAAGTACATAACCAGACTGTTTTCGGTATAACCACTTTGGCCATGCCACAGCCGAAGGGAGATTCTGAGACCCTTCAGTCCCTCATCTGACCTGCAGAGGAAGAAAGGAAGCAGGAAACATCTGAACTGCAACCCCCGCCCACTAGTTTCTACACAGCTCTTAGTATTAAGGTTTCTGAGAGACAAAGAAAAAAAGACCTGTACTCAGGTCCAGTTTACACAATTAGGTGGGATACGGTCAAATAACTCCCTGTGTTATTAGCTATCATCCTCTGAGACAACCAGAACATATTAACACAATCAGATACCTTAAAGTTAAGGACATGTGCAGAACGAAATACCTTAGCATTTGCAATCAGCACAATGAATGGACAGTATTGGTGCAACCAATCTCCGCCAACCTTAAGGAGCCAAATGATTTCCCACACTCCTTTCATTTGCCTGCTGTTCCCTTTCCCATTTCATTCACCTAACTGTAAATCTTGGATGGCAGAGACTGTATATATGCACACAGCCCGAAACAATGGCAGATGTTACTTGAACATGACAGCAACAGATTTGTTGAAAAAGTCACAGGATACACAAACTGCTCTGTCCCACTTCTATTTCCTTTTCTCTCAGCTTTGGTGGGACAGAGGAAGCCCAGCAATTCAAAATTTCCCCTTTATACAGGATCGGAGCTTTCTACCTCTATTAAAGAAAAGTTCATCCAAATGTTACTTCTTATGCTAGCCTCATTTTTCAGTCAGTCACCCTCCTGTAAAACAGAAGGCAGGTCCCTTTTGATCAGTTTTACGCCATGCTGGGTAACAACCATCAATTTAAGTCAACTCCCTACACACAACTCAGAGCTAAGCGCACCATGCTGTGAACATCTCCTGGCTGTCATCGTGCCCACCACTGTGGCAAGCCTGGCCACCCTTTGTCAGTCATATCAACAGTCCTAGTTGTAGCTAATGGGGCAATTGGGCTGAAAATCATCCAAAACAAAACAGGAATCAGCAACTGAGACCAATTGGTTAAATCAACAGAGCACTCACTCGGGTGTTCATGGAGTCAATTATCCACATCCCATTTAAAGTGCACTTCAAAAGGCTGCACTTCGGAAGGAGGAGGGAAGGAAACGCCATAGGGTCTATATTTGGCTCTCTGATTTCCCAACAAGGCATAATCGGTTTTTAATTTTTGCAAGAGGATCTCTTCCCTTTAGCTAACTGCTGGGCATGTGAGATGCAAGCCGTACCCCTCCCTCCTCCTGTATCACTCACGACAAAATTTCTGCTCTCCGTTAATTTATGTGACCCCACAGCCTTTAAATCATGCCCTTAATGAGCCCGATTCCTGCTGGTCTGCAGTGGGCTGGATTGAAGGGGGATCAACAATCTTCCCTGTGTCATGCTACAAGGCAAAGAAGCCGATTCCTTCCTTGTGCTGTCTCAGCCTTAGGGGAAAAGAACAATAAGAAGCAGTAACAATTTATTTACATCATTAGATACTCAATAAGAAGAAGGCAAATAATGGATTTCTCAAGTGGCTGAGCTGAAGTAAATAAGAGAAGGGGGAAAAATTGACTTAAACCAATGTCTGAATTACTTCTGTGATGTTTGATAAATTAAAACACTAAAAAGCTTTAGGTTCAAGGCAAACTATTTTGCTCAACCTCAAAAGATTTATTCTCATTTTGGGATTCTAATTGATTTATTTTCCCTTTTTTTTTAAAAAAAAAAAAAGAAGATTTTGAGTCTATTTCAAATGAAAAATGTCACTGTAGGGAAAAAGAAATTGGATTTTGAATCTAGATGAAACATTTTAACATTTCCATGGCACAGTGTTTCATTTCAATGTCTCTGTGAAATGTTTCATCATTTTCTGATCTTTTTTCTTGTGTGTTTGGAGAAAAATCTTCATAGATATAACTCGTTCCAGTAAACTCAACGCAAATCTAAGCACATTCTTTGAATTTAAAAGAGTATATTCCCTAAGTTACCCATTTCTGGCAAGCTTTATTTGTTGCAAAGACCTCACCTAACATCCTTTCAGTTGCCCTTATTAAAATGAAATAGCAAACAACAAAACAACACCTAGAACATACTAGGCAGAAGAGGCTCCAGGATGAGCATCCTCACCCCCAAGCACTACAAAGCCAACTGGGGATTCCCATGGAGACCCCAGGCAGAGGCAGTGGCCTCCTCCCTCCATCCCAGCTGTGCTTTGGGCTTACTTCTTGCTCTTTTTCTCTCCCCAGCAGTGGGGATGAAAGTATCTGAGCAGGCTTCCCTTGCTCAGAGCACAACTCAAAAGGCCAGAGAAGGAATGGGATGTGATGGTGGCAGTGCGGGGTCAGCTCATTACACAAATGCACACAGACAACCTGGAGCTCATTACAGATTATTCAAGTCCTGGCCAAATTCAATAAGCCTGTTCACAAGCTTAAGGTTAAGTAAACCCTGGCCTGGAGGCAGGCCTGACCACGGAGCGAAATAATGCAAAATGGAAAACTACCTTAAGAAACAGCTCCCTGAAGGCTGTCAAGTACCGCGCTCTGCTTGTGATTAGAGACTTTAATTATGAAGGTGGATACTGAAGGCTTGAAGTGCTGGGATCTTTTTCTTTTCCTAAATAAGTAGGTCTACACATTCCTGCCTGAAAAGCCACAGAGAGGCACTTACTGAGATGTGCTTGCAGAGGAACAGCTGGAAGCGTTTGTCTTGCAGCACACTGCCCAGCTCCGAACCCAGCATTTCCAAGATCCTGTGTGATATGCCATGTGGAGAGCCAAAAAGTAATTACAGAGCCTTGGCATAATTATCTCCTCTCTCTCACTTTCCCTCTTCTGTCACAAGCTCCAAGATCCAGCCATTCCCACTGGCCACCACTGAGATCCCTCCCAGTGCAGGGTCCCATGTGGGCACTGGAGGTTTCTGGGGACATCGGCATGGAGGAGGCAGACACAGTTCGTACACCCAGTCCCACAGATAAAACTTCACTCCTTCTAGACACAGTTGTATTATTCTCCCTCCTTGCCCCTTTAGCCAAGGACAAGGTAAAAGAGCAGGATTTATGGGCTGGGGACAAGGCATGTCACTTTGGTAGCTCTTGAAAGTTGTGGTCAATCAGGTTGAGTGGCCTAAAGCAAATTCATTTCTATGCAGGTCTGTACACCCAAGTGCTGTGTACTGCAGAGGACTGAAATTATCTCCTGAAGCCCTTGCAACACTATCCTTCCCCCACCCGTAGATGAAATCTGTCTTTGGATAGTCTGGTGGCCACCAAACTCACCCAAACCCACTACCAACCACATGAACAGCAGCTTCCCACACCAAGGGAAGTTCAACTCACTGTGAGCTGGAATTCAAGGCTGTGCAATGCAGAAGCAGATTTCCACCAGCACAGCTGAGGAGATGGGGGTCTGGAGAGCCAGGAATGCAAAGCACTGACAGAGGCAGAGCCGTGCTGGCAGGTTCTGAGAACAAACATAACCTTTGCTGAACTCGCACAGATACAAAAATGCTTTCACATTTTTTCAGAACATCTTCTGCTTCACTGTTGGATGTGTGTACTTCAGCTGGAAGGCTGGGAAAGAACATAAATAAAGGAGAAGAGCTGCAGGGGGGAAATGGAGGTGAGGGGGCTGAGGAGAGATGGGTGGCCTCACTGGTACCTGGGGACTGACACACCCATGGAATCAAATGCATTTCAGTTACCTTTTTCTTTGTCAATCCCACAGCTCCTGCCTGACCTGCTGGTCCAATGATGATCACATCCATCTGTCCCAGAGCACACCAGAGCCCCATCTCAGCCCCAGCACCCCAAACCTGAGGGATTTGAGTAGGCAGTTCTTGGATGCATGCAGGTCAATGATTATACATGATAAAATCACAGCTATTATAGACTCAACACCACAGTTTCATCACCAAATTCCAGCTTGACACATCTGTCACCAGATGAGTTTCCTTCGCCCTGCTGCTGTTGTGAAAATGGGTTCAATGCCAGGAAGCACAGAACAAAACCCATGGGTTGAAGCGATTTCACAGCTCCAGTAAAAGAAAAAAAACAACAGGTCCAAAAATGGAGCTGGGTGCCACAGCTGGCATCTTCCCAGCCAGAGCAAGAGCACAAGAGCAGAGCAGAGCTCAGCTCCTCTCCTGGCTTCCTGGAGAGCCAGCTTTGTAAGTCAGGACAAGCTGCAGAAGTGCGTTTAAATGCATCACTATTGCAAGGAACAAGAAGTAGAAATATTTTATTCTACAGAAAGAAAAAAAAACAACTTGGCAAAACACAGAGAGAAGAAGGATCAGAGCATTTTTAAAGGAAGGAGGAAAGGAGTTCCCTTGTCCGAGACCTTCTCTGCACCCATAATAATAAGCGCGGCAAACCCAAAATGAGAGATTATATAAAGCCTGTAATTGAAGGAGTGAAAGCCACAGTTAAAACAATCTAAAAAGAACAAGCCCTGAGAAATGCAACCCGAATCCCTTATCTTTTGATGGAAAAGAATGTGCTCCCTTAGATTAATGACGTGTTTACCCAAAAGGAAATCACCGCCCTTCTGAAGCAGCGAGTGTTTGTTCCTCCCAAGTCCCTGTTTTCTGATCCAGCGCTGATCTCCCAAACCTCCTGTTTAAAGCCAGCACACAATGCAGCTTCCTGCAGCGGCAGCCCTGAGCAATCCCAGTCTTAACCCTCTCCCAAAAACCACCCTCAGCTGCACCTGTTGGGGAAGATGTTTGAGGGTGTTTGGGTCCTGCCTCAGCACAGGGACAGCCATTTGCAGCGTGGCTGCCAGCAACGCTGCTGCACAGCAATCAATCAGCCCAAATATTATTATTACTTCTTCTTTTTTTTGCAATATATCAGCAAAAATATTTCTGTTGTGAGTGGACAAATGAGCATGCAGCGTGACAGCATTTGCAAAGGGAAGTGTGAGGATACAGCAGAGCATCCTGCTGCCTTGTCTGGGGTGCTCTGAAAAAGGCTGACTGCTGGATGCTGCAATACGCTGGTGTGCTGTGACAGGCATGGAGGTGCACAGATCAAGGCACTGGAAATTCACACCAAAGCAAAGAAGTGCACTGTGGCAACTTTGTAAAACACACACACACGTGCAAATCTCCGCAATATAAGCAAACAAGCCAAAAACACACACGGGGACTATCAGCTCCTTGTATGCATGGTAAATCCAAGTATTTCATAGAACCACAGAATCGTTTGGGTTGGAAGGCACGTTTGAGATCATCCAGTTCCAACCCCTTGCTATCAGCAGCAGTACTTCTCTTTAGACCAAGTTGAGGGAAGCTCACTATCACAGCCCCATCCAAACTGGCCTTGAATGCTTCCAGAGATGGGGCATCCACAACCACACTGGGCACCTGTTCCACCTCACCACCCTCACAGGATCTGGATCTTTTTTGTCTGCCCTGTGACCCCAAAAGGGTCCAAGGGTGTGTGACCTGCAATAAATGCATCCCATGGGTGCCACCTCTCATCTCCTCATGTCACAGGAACCTTGGCACATCCTGGCTACAAGAGCTATCAGGTCATGGGCATCTTCATCCCCCAGAGTTCAACAGGTCTGCAACAGTGGGAGCCGGCCAGCAGCTCAAAATAGCACAGAAGCCATAATAAACAAAGGGAGCTGCTTAAATCAGTCCCTGATGTTTGTGCTGATGAAGCAATGTTCATCCTTGGGTCACCATCCCCTCCTGCAGCCAGGCAGGAACCCTGTGGAGGGAGCACTCTTTCCTGCCCCACTCCTGCTGCAGTGCCCCATGGACCAGCACCCACCTGCTTCACCTCCAACTGGCTCCTGGGGCACAGAGACATGGAAAACCAATGACATAAGCCTATGGGAGGAGCTGATACTGTCATTTGGCATCTATGCTGGCTGAGCAGGTTGGTGATTTTGAACTGTTTTTTGCAAAAAGGCAAAAAAAGACCCAACAAAAGACATTTGTTGCAGGTAGAAAATCTGAAATCTTGGTTAGGAAGAAAAAAAAAAAAGAAAAATATTTTAACATGGGTATTTATGAAGTCCACTTATGTTTTATATTACTTAATGCTAAGCATCAGTCTTGCCATAATACATAAAATACTTCCATGACTATTTTACATCTTGATGTGGTATCCGCTACCTGGCTTGTTCAGCACTGTTCAAACCTGCCAGAGGAAATGGTTTTGCTCATTACAAGGAGTACAAGAAGTAAACCATCCCTTGCTTCACCTTTTTCTAGGAAAATGTTTTGCATAAATGGGATACTTTATTTTGAGTAGTATTTCTTGGAAGCCATACCCAGAGTCCCTGTTGTGGGTGGCTCTGCAGAACTTCTCAGATGAAAAATTCCAGCTTTAAGAAACCAGAATTTGGGCTGAGCCAAGGCACAATTGGAGGAAAACGAATGGCACCGGAGCTGCAGAGGCGATGACACACATCCTCTGGGCTAGCTCGAGTGACCCCGTTCCTAGCTCAGAGCTACACTGGCTGCTGCCAGGGCCAAAGCCCAACCCATGTCAATTGAATCCAGTGCCTGATTTAATGGTTGGCAGCTCTGCCCAAGGCAGAGGGGTTGGAATCAGATGGTGTTTGAGGTCCTTTCCAACCCAAGCCATTCTATGATTCTATGAATCCCCACTTTCCCAGAGTCAGCAGTTGGACACAGTGGAACAAAACCAACTACATCCTGCCATGATCTGCATGCTCTTGTGCTATACTCACGAGTAGAACATCCCATGCTCCCACGTTCAGATATATTATCTAGATGACAATGGTATTTAAAAGAGAACTATTCCATATATATATATTTATTATTATTATTCTGTACCCAAACTGATTGTTTGATTTTTTTCTTATTTTATTCTGGGGAGGTTTTCAGTATCCTTGATAGAATTCACACAGCTACAGCTCAAAGCCTAGCTTCAGAACTGTGAATCAAAAATGTTCGATTTTGGAGAGGCTGAGCAAGACACTGTCACCTTAAAGGATTTTTTGTTGTCGTTTGTAGCCATTCACTGAATTCAGTTTAAATGGAAGGATACATTTTCCCTATTAAACCCACATTGTTCAGTGAACACATTTTTTCTTTGATAGAAAAGAAAACCAGGTCCCCGCACATACAACTGGGCTAAAATCTCTCACCTAAGGTCAAAGAAGGCCACGAACTGTTAACAGAAGCCAGCAGGGAAGACGATGAGCAGTAGATAAGAACCCATATCCTGCACAAAGTTTCCTCTGCAGCCCAGGACAGGAATGCAAATTAGAAGTGAAGTGGCTGCAGAAAGAATCCAATATCCAGAAATCATCTTTTTAAGTTAAACCCCTTAATAAGGAAAGCTGATTCAGGGCACAGCTGAACTGTGACAGGAATTAAATACTGCAGGGATGGAATACAAGGAGGCACAAAATCTCCATCATTTGAAAAGAATCATGTAGCGGCGCACACACAAAAAAATCAATGCAATTAAATAAAGCTGTCTAGTTTAAACACAGGGACAGGGAGAGATGGAGGGATTATGGGATGTTACACACCCAGACCATCTTGTGAGGTCCCTAGCATTAAACAATTAAACAAAAACAGAGAACCCAGAGATTTTATCGGAGAAAGCCCATGGGAAGGCAATGTCTAATAAGGGACAAATCCCAGGGCACCATGCTACAGCTGAGCCAGCTCCCTGCCAGTTCGGGGATCCGCCAACAGGCAGCATGGGCAGCAAGAGCATCCACCAATGAAGCCACTGAGGTGTTTTAGGGTTTAGTTGCAAGCTCGATGGAGATGAGCTTAGCAGTGCCTCGCAGGGAAACAGCAAAGGAAGTAAAGGTTAAACGAACCATGTACAAAATCGCCTCGATAAATCATGAGGGTTATCACCTATCCTGCAGCAGGGGGATACAGCAGCAGTGTTTATCACACCCGTACTATCACAGGCTGAACCAACAGCCTAATTCCTACTGCTGCGGCTATTAAATGAATTAAAAACTAACACCTATAAGACAAAAGCAAACCCTCTGCTGCTCCAGGGATAGACATGAGGCAGCCCTGTCTCCCAGCCTGCCCCTGAGTGCAATGGCATGCTGTAGGGTATCAACCAACATTAGGACCGTCCCCTACACTACACACTCTAAAGATGACATTTGCTCCTGTATGGACAAAACTCAAGGGGAGCACCACAGGTGTTCAGTGAGGTTCAATACAAAAAAAAAAAAAAGGATATCAGCAGGTTCTCAAGTCCTTGGGAGACTCAAAGCTTCAGCAGCAGTAATCAGGGAACAGCCTGGGATAGTTGTGACTGGAACACTGAATCCCCTTATAACCTGCTTTCCAGCCTGGATGCTCGAGGTCCGGCCAGCAGGGACAGGGCAAGAGAACAGCAATCCAGGTGGCTGCAGATTCTGAAGAAAATCCATAAGAAAGCTAAAAACAGCATCCTGCTCCCATCCCTGAGCTTTCATCCCTTCCTCACCACCGCTGCGGGAGATGCTGCTGGCTGCTGGGGACGTGGTGGAAACACACCATGCAGAAAACTGACAGGTCAAGCTACATTTTTTATCATTTATTTTTTTTTTTTAAACCAAATTGCCTTAAACACCTACTTCAGAGAGACTGATGTAGATTTCCTGTCCATACCTAAACAAGCCCCCCTAACAATGTTATCACTTTTCAAAACACATCTGTGCTGCAGCTCCTAGCCCAGACAATTGGCAGGTAACCAGTTAATAAATTTCTTCTCCAGACTGTTGAATAGGCTGGCCTCCAGTCAAAGGTGATGTCACTCCAATTCAATGTGCTATAATTGGAAAAACCTGGGGAAAGCAATCGCGTGTTTTTTAATAAATAAAGATCGCATTAGCAGCCTCCTGCTTTTATTCGCCACTAGCTCTACCTTGTTCAGTAGCAAAGTGGGATTTTCTGCTGCCACTCACTCCATGATTCCTACTTGGAATATGATGCCAGTTTCCAGATGTGTTTCAAGCCAGGAAGTCAGCAATCAGCCTGGATAAAGCCTCTGGGATTAGCTGCAGATCATCTTCTGACACACACATCCTTCCTGCACCCTCTCTTAGAAAACGGGCACACCCCTCGTGCCCAAAAATACAATAGAGAACAGCCCAGGCCAAGCAAAATCCTCTGATTAGGAAGCTTTGATCATTTCCATGTTAAATATACGTGAATACATTTAATTGATTCAATCCATCAAAGTCTCCAAAGCATTCTAGGGATCTTTACAGCACCGATGTGTTTACAAACACATCATTTTAATAGTTGCAGGTTCCCTTTCTGCTAGAGCAGCCCCATGCAAATGTCCCCTTTGGTCCCCTTGCTTGGCAGGAGAGAGAGCATCAGCTCTCCCAGGCAGCCATGAGACGCCCAATGAGGAGAAATCCTTCACAAGGCTCATCCTTAGAGGAAGAAGTGAGGATAAATGCTTTTCTGAGCTCCGTGAGAATACTGTCAAAAGGCTACAACAGAAGCGGGTGACACGAAGGATGTGGTTTGTGTGAAGAATAATCCCAACCAGCAGCTCTCTGGCAGCAGCACGCCCAGGGGCTGCAGGGGGTTGGATGCAAGCAGGGGTTATGCTCGGCGCCCCAGAGGGCTCCAAAGACTCCCAGCAGCCCCAGCATGATGAGGGACTGCCTGGGCTCCACCAGGAGAGAGGCTCAGCTCCTGGACAAGCTGCAGGAGGGGAGCCCCAGCCCAAGCAAACCTCAGGCCTTGCTCACTCAAGCAGACCCCCACCCTCCTATTATCTAACACCCTGCCAACAGAATACATATTTTTAATTTTTTCCCTCTTCTAAGAACATTAAAGAGGCTGTTGTTGGGGGGCACTTTTGCTTGTACTGCGACTCCTTTCATCTCACCACCAAAACAAAGCACAACCCAATTAACACCAGATCTCCCCCCAAATAACCCCACCCCTCCCCATTTGCTCCCACAGAGCCGCTGGGCTGTAGCAGGGTACCTGTGAGCAACTGCCAAAACAGGAAAGCAGGCGCCTAATTGAAGGGAGTATTTGGGAGTCACCCTACACAAAAATTAGCAGAGATATGCTAGGAAAATAAAAGCGTGGGCACTAACAGCGGTCTTATCTTCTTTTTCCATGACTCTAATGCTCAGTACGTGAAGAGGCCAAAAAGTTTCACACGATGTTCTGAGGAGTTGGTTGTGGACAGACAGCATCCTCTCTTTTATGTTCACTGCTCCCCCTCAGAGTAACACAGACTGGTTTTGAAGCAAGGATCTACAGCATTTATGCAAGCCAAGAAACCCAAGCACCCTAGTTCTGCCTGCAACACGTTATTCAGCAGCATAGTGGACACAAGGTCCCATCTGTCTGCTCTCAATTCACCTGCATTAGGTTTAGCAAGAAGAGAAAGCCATGAGGAGACATGGGGGGGAGAGAGGGGGAGGGGCAGCAGGCTACATGAGGGTGACCATTTCTGGAGGTGACACTGAGCTTGGGTTGGTTCAGAGCCTGGCAGAAAGATGGCATGGGAGCCCCTCTCATTACCACCTACCCCCTTCCTTACCATCTACCCCTCACAGTAACCTGGGACTATGTCCATCACTGGGGAAGCACTGGCTGGATCCAATGGGGAAATTTAGAGTTCCATGGCCCCCAAAGGAAGCTCTGGATCTTGGGACCATGCCAATGTCTGGGGCTAAGCAGGAGGGATGCTGCAGCCTGGTGGCACCTGGGCAAGGCAAGTCTGATTCTGAGTGCCAGTGATTCTCACCTTTTGTTTGCTTGTTTGTTTTCCCCTGCACCTAAATACACAAATGCTTTTCCTGCCTTTGCTCTTTACAGCTTCTCCATGCAGTGCCTCTCAGGATTCCTGGCTCTACTCCGAGGTTGAACCCCGCAGCCTCCACAGGGACACCCACATCTGGAAGAGGGACCGCAGCCCCGAGTGCTCCCCACAGCAAGCCATGGAGAGGGAAAGGAGAAAGCAGCGGGAAGTCCTGCTGAGAACCCCTTTTGTCTAAATAGGGCCTGTCCTCCGACTAAAAATAAAGGCTAACCACAGGAAGGGAGTGAGAGCTTGGCCCACATCCCGTGTTGTGCATGCCTGGGTGTGAAGTTGAGGAACAGGGGGGGACAAGCGAGGGGCCCCCACCCAGTGCAACCACACATGGGCTCGGGTGCCAGGCCCTTGGGATGGACAGGCACACTCATGGAGGTTAAACCCAAGCAGACAGTGCTTGGCGGCGGCACAGACCTCCAGCATCTTTCCCGACCTGCTCACACCCCTCCCAGCATGGGTGGGAAGGCGCTCTGCTAACGGGTGCACAGGAGAGGCCCAGGCCCACAGAGGCCATGCTCACTGTTGGTGCTGACGCACCACTCAGAGGCCTGCTGGGGAAATGCAGCACCCAGCCCAAGCTCAGACCGTCCTCTTAAACAGAAGCTGAATGAAAACAAAAAAAACAAAAAAACAAAAAAACAACACAGAAGCTAACAAAAAACCTTCATTCTCTTTCCTTATAGGTCTCTGGGTCTATACAAAGGTCACCCCTGAGCACTAAGGGAATGCAAACCCTCATGGTTTCCTTTAGAAAAGGACTTCTGCGCACAGCAGCTGCTTGGAGCAGGCTAGCTGCTTTCCCTTCAAGACATGCCAACTATTCCACACTGAACACATGCTAAATATGAAATGCAGATGCCTTTCCACAAGCTGCTTTAGCGGGTTTCTTGAACTTTCCCCCCTTACGATGCTTTTTGATGCAGCAGAACTCAAGAAAAAGGTGACACCTTCTGTTTACTCAGCTAATTACACTTAGTGACTGCTGCAGGGCTGGCTGCAGTGCTCATGAGCATCTTATAGCCTGCGGTGGGCTCCCAACCAGCATCTCTAGGGATGAAGACACAGAGAGGGGAAGGGTGCTCAGGGAACTCCATCCCTCTGCCTTGCCCATCCCCAGCTGCCCCTACTACCTGCCTCATGCTGGGCACCCCACAGCAGGCTGCTGTCAGGCTGGGGAAAGGAAACAGAGGATACTCTTCCAAACCCCAGCACCTTCCTTCTCCATACCACTAGCCTCTGCCCTGGGCAAGGAATTCAGCAGTGCTTTCTCAGCTGGGCAGCCCAGAGCTAGTGTCAGCTGCACATCACACTGCCAAGGCTTAAAGGATGCCCCAGGCTTCCAGAGAAAAAACTCCTCCATACAAAGTTGTAATGGTCATGGGCAATCTGCTCTAAGAGGCCCTGCTGCCACATCTGTTAGCCCTGAGCACTACCTCTGCCTGGATGTGTGTGTACCTTCACAAAGTTGCCTATACAGAAAACCCCAGAAGAACCAACACCCATTTCCCCAGTGCTCAGGACCGTCAGCTTTACCTGGATCAAGGTGTGAAAAGGACCCGATCACAAAGTCCAGCGTCGAGACAGCCAGCAGGAAGAGCAGCAGGAGCTGGAGGCGGATGATCCACTTCACCCCTGCCAGGTTGATCCCGAGCAGCCCCAGCAGCACCGCCAGGGAAATGCCTCGCACTGCCCAGATGTTGCTGAGGTTCAGTACATCCGCGATGGATTCTGCAAAGCCAGTAATGTACATGGCACCTGCAACACACTGAAGGACAGAGGTCTGTGAGCATCCTGTGGGTGCAGTGCCTGCAGCAGGGCTCAGCCTGCTGTTGCCACATTGCAATGTTTAAGGTGACTCTGGCCTACAGGCACTGAACTCTACTGCCACAACAGAGGACACTGTCAAGGCAGTGCGGGTAAGATACTGTATGTACTGCCTGAGTCAACACAGTAGCAACCAGCAACTTTCCCCTCGCTTTAAAATGTACCTCCAATTAACATTCCAGGAGAAACCTCTCTGGCTTATCCGAGGAAGAAGAGGATGAGTCAATCTTTTTAGCTTCTTCTATTTCTCTGAAAGAAAGGCTCCTAGTTAAGCACCTGTCTGAACAGCAGCCACATGCTTCTCCTCTCCCTGCTTCCTAGGGTGTACTTTTAACTCTGTATTTAGCTTGGATGTAAAGCCTGATGCTTCACTGGCTCCCTGTCTCCTGGAAGGGAGCCTGCACATTTGAGGAGTGCATATTGTGCAGTCCGTGCTCCCCAAGCACTTGGGAAACCTGTTTATTTCCCTTACTCTTCCTGGGTGGCCAGCAGTCCATATGATGGGACATCCGCAGCACAAGAAAACAGCTGCAGGTTCAGCCCTCAGATCACCCTGTGGGGCAGCAACCCCAATTCTAGAGGTTTCCAGGACGGACATTTCAGCAACACTCCCTTTCAGCACACAGCATAGCTGGCAAACCAAGCCAGGGTATGCAGTTGCACATCAGCACCAGTAAGGGTTGTTAGGAGGACACTCAGAAAGGAGCAGAGCAGGAAGGAGCTTCAACATCTCAAACATCCTTGAAGCCTACCCTTCAATAAAACACAATATCTCCAGATCAGGGGTCAAGTGTCTGTGAAGTCCCCAGTCCACCTTGCACAGTAACAAGATACCACCCCACTGGCCCTGCAACAAGGGGTTCTTTCTTGGGGCTTGAACTACCTATCTTGAAATCAGAACAGAATGTCTAGGCTGAATGCTTGCAGAAATCAGTTCCTTAAGAGCCTTTGCAAGACACACACCTTGCTGGCTGAAGAACATAACAGATTTGTAACACCCAGACAAGTGCTACCTTTACATTTGCTTTCAGCAGAAAGCTATTTCAGGGCTATAAATCCTTTCTTTCTTTGAACAGCTCTTACTGTGAGCCTCTTCAGAAAATGAGACTGCTTAGAAGAGCATCAAACCCCAGCCCTGCAACCCAAGCTGCCATGACCAAGCACATGCTGATCTCTAGAGGAGCTGGTATAGGCATGCTGGACCTGATTAGGGGAGATTCAAGGTTAACATTAGGAAAAAATTCTTCTCAGAAACAGTGGAGATGCACTGGAATGGGCTGCCCAGGGCGGGGGTGGAGTCACCGTCCCTGGAGGTGTTCAAGAGCTGTGTGTGGAGATGTGGCAGAGGGACATGGTTAGCGGGCATGGTGGGGGATGGTTTGAGGTTGAACTTGATGATCTTAGTGGTCTTTTCCAATCTCAACAATCCTGTGATCAAGCATTTCCTCCAGCGCATCACAAGAGGACCCCACGCTGGGTTCCAGCCCATCTCTGCAGCATGCCCCAGGATGCTGAGCAACCTCTCATTACTGAAGGCAGCAGGACCACATACCCAGTTCCTGCGCCACTTCTGACCAGTTACAGCTCTCTGTGTGCAGCTTGCAGCAGAGATGCAGCTCACAGCTATTGCAGAAAAAGGCAGAAAAAGTCCGCTGAGCACAGCCAGAGAGAAGGGAAACACATCAGCTTTCGGGAGCACGCAAAGCATTTCTCCTCAAGCTGCCAATTCCCACCCCGCAGCCCCCATGCGAGCTGGACGCCTCACTACAGGATGGGGCTGCCAGAGGCCAGGTTTTACGACACCTGGGAGAGGCTGCAACCTGATTGCTTTCCCAGACAGGGTCCACTCAGAGAGCAGGAGTGGAAAATATTACAGGAAGGATTCTCATGTGTGGCCCATTTCCATATCTTGGCTTATAAGTGCGTTCAATTTGTATTTTATGGACACTTGCTTTTAATCTGAAGTGAAAGGAGAAGAGGGGATTCTTTTTGGTTTGTGTTTTTTAAAGGTTTTCAGAGATTGCTGCAAGTCAGTCATTTTAAAGCAAACTTCAATAAAAATTCTTGCCTGCTCACCACACTTCAGACTGTTCATAACATCTTTACAGGGGGAGGGGGTTAAGTTATCACAGATTTAAGAGATTATTTTCCACTCTTTATGTTTACTACACATGCATTTCAGTGCTCCGCCACCATGGCTTCTCAGGGCCATTCAAAAAACACAGAAGTTGTGACTCTCAAAACACCACCTTCCCTCTGCCCAGCTCCCATCACACATCAGCTCCACTTCTGCCCCATTTGGAGAAACAATCAAGGCTAGCCCGGTCCACATGTACCCCCACATCCCCAAGGGCATAGTGAGCACATAAAAGCCAACATGGCAGCCCAGAGCGCTCTTTGCTTTAGGTGGCCACCCTGGCCACTGCCTTTCCATTGGATTGATGCCTCCTTAAGGGCAAGGCCTGTCTTGGCACCAAGGATACTTTGGGAATGAAATGGACATTCTGCACAAAAACCAACTCCTCTGCCATTTTAACTATGCCAAGTGCCATTTGGCCTGCTCTTACGGATGCATTTAGAAAGACTGATAAGTTTTCTAGTTTTTCTTTTTAATTATCTTCTCACGTTTCTAATTACCTGGCCAAAAATATAAAGGAGCCCAATGGTCCCCCCGACTTGACCTCCAAGGACAGTAGAGATCATGGAGTAGACGCCTCCACTTCCAATGCTGCACTTCTCACAGACCCCAATTCCAGATAGGATTGTCACCAGAGCAACCAGGACCACAAAGGACACCAGAAACATGCCCATCACAACACCAGTGTTTCCCTGCAATGAGAAAACAACAACAAAAAACAACTCACACAAGAAAAATCGGTTGAGACAGAAAAAGGACCCAGCCACTTCTAGTTACCTGTGATCAATGGCTATGGAGTCATTACGGATGAAAAGGAAGAGCAAAACCTCAACACAAACCCTAATTATACAATTAATGTAACTGATTGCTAAATTCACAGATCTTATTGATGCCCTTTTGAAGGAGAGCTGTCTCGTCCTGTGGCTGGACAGACCCTTCCATGATAAGGCTCTGCTCCATCACTGGGCTCCCGCATGAATCATTGATTCCGGCTTCTGGCTGAGAAAGGATGATGCCAAACAATGACTCAATGACCACGGGGAGGGGGTTGCTGCCATTGCCATGTTTCATTATGTTTGAGTATGAAATATTAACCAAAAACAAACAAACAGAACACTTTCAGAACAAAAAGCAGTTTCAAAACCAAATGTTTGGGATTTGTGACAACTGATCTATTAAAATCATCACACTGGAATTTTAATTTATCACAACGTTACCTTTAAAAGCTGCAATCCTCCCAAACGATAACAAAGAACAAAACCCCCAGGGAAACACTGCCTGGAAAATAAATAATGCGCTCATAGGCCAGCACACGCGGGACTTTATCTGCCCGATGTATGCAAAGTAGCAGGTGGCTCTCACACTCAATTTCCTCACACGCATTTTGTGCGAAGGATTTCACCCTGCTGATAAAAACTTCCTTCCTGCTCCAGGCAGAGGAAGCGCCAGGGAGGAGCGGCTGCAGCCAAAGGTGTAGGGTGAGCAGCAAAGCCTGCCTGCAGTGCAGGGTACGCTGCTTGGGGCACTCCATTTGTGGTTGCATTTCCTATGTGCAGTGAAAGCATGCCTTCCACAGAGCCAAGGAGAAGGCACTTAGTTCCTCCATGCAAATTCAAGTGCCTCTTCTGCACTCAGGACCTTCCAAACCTCTCTCTCACAGCTCTAATTTATTTTCCAAAAGTTTTGCTCCGTGCTCCAGCCCACCTTCCCCTGCTGACAAATTGCTTAGTCCAGCACACTGCCAGCCCAACTGCATCATCAGAAGCCTCTCCCAGTGCCCACTTCACGTCTGGCCTCACTTCCTCTGCCTCGACTCGTGTTTCAGGCCCTGTCCCATCGCTCCTCTCTATCCTTGCTCCCTCTCCTCCCACTCCAATAGTTTCTGAGGTCATGCTAGCCTTGATATGGGTTTGTTTATTACCAGCACTGCTTCTCATCCTTGGATTGGTTGAAATCCCAGATCTCTTTTTTTTTTTTTCCCTTCTTTTTGCAAAACAACAGAAACATATCCAGGATGTTACTATCATCATAAAATCCTATTTTGGTTCAGCATCCCGCGGCCTTTGACAGGGCTTTATCTGGTCAGTGGGGAACAGAGCCAAGATTTGTTACAAATGCAGCTGCTTGCAGGGTCAGCCCAAAGCCCAATATAACCCGACACTCCTTTAAAAGGACAATTGTTCCTTTTCCTCCATAGCTTATCCTAAGGTTAAAAGGGTTAATAAATACGACACGCTTCAGTTAAAAAGAAAAAAAAAAAAAAAAGCACACGCATGCAAACATACAAATGGCCTTGGGCTTTTCCAGATCCTGGAGGAGGCACCGGGCAAGCGCAGCAGCTGGTTAATGGGCAACATGGGGCTTTAGGCAGAATAAAGGTTTAACATCGGGGCCAGAAGAGACCTAACTCCTTCCAACAGAACACCAGTGGGAGGAAGGCAGAACTGGGAGGCAAAAGCCCTGATTACTTATGCATGCATGCTGGAAGGATGGAGAGTAAGTGGGCAGCGCAGTGGTGCAGCAGTTACTGAATACATGTGGAAGACTGAGGTCCCCTGCAACTGCAGGCGTTACCAACTCCAGCTCTGAAAATCTACAGCAAAAGCCTGACAAATGGATCCATGTATGTGCGTCCTCTGCTACGTGTGCTCTGCCAGCCTTGACTTCTCCTCCCTTCCTTTTCACGCTGTCTTTCAGCTGTTCCAGTTTTTATTTACTTACTTCATTTTTATTTGCGCTCGTCCCGGCAGTAATTCGCTTTCAGAGGAGATATGGAGGAAATCAGATCAACAAAAGTGAAGCTAAGATAATCATCCCGGTTTCTTCAGCTTGCAGTTCCCACCAAAAAGCACAAGCCATGTTTCAGCTGGAAGAGGTGAAGCAAAGAGCACAGCACCCATGCACTGACCCACCAAGGATCAGTGGAATGCAGGGTTAGGGTTTGCACCCTATTGTCAGCAAGGGAACAGCCCCACTGCATCTCAGCTGCCCTATGGATTCACCTGATTCTGTAGCTCTGTGGGTCTCAATATTCCCTTTTGATGCCTTCAGTGAAGAAGTGCTCAACATAAAGTGCAAGCTTCCTTTTGGAAAATGTTCACTGTGCCTGTGACACAAACTTGCACTTGTGTTGCAGACTGAGCCTGAAGCTCAAATTCCACTACTCCCTGGAGATGCTTTCCTTTTACTGAGGGGAAATTTTAAGGGACAGCACAACAAATTGCAGCAGGAACAGTTCCACACTGCAGTGCTAGAGAGAAGAGACAGGCCCCAACCCTGCATAAGTCGTTGGGTTCATACAAAGGAGCCCCTTGGGCAGCGAGGACACTTCCACCTGGCTGTGGACTGCCCATCTGAGACACACTAGGGACCCCAAGTAATGCAGTTATGTTTGGAAGAGATCTGCTCTGGTGGTACTGGGAAGATGTTAAATTAGCTCTACCTGCAGTAAAGTGCTTTGCCTGAAAAGCAATTCTTCTGCCTCAACAGGGCAACATCAGGATGTCCCAAGCTACTGTCTAGGCTGGTGGTTGTGGTGCTGCTTTCTTTTTCTGAAAGCTAAAACAGGAACACTTAAAAATACCACCTTCCATTTTTGTGGAACCTTCTAAAAAGCTAGGAAATACCAGATGACTTCACCAACTCATTGCCTATGAGCATCACAAAACCAAGAACACTCAGGTTCTGATGGAGAAGAGAGGTGAAGAGAAAATGACCTATTCTCATTCTTATGTTCAACCGAATCAGCCCTCACTCACCACAAGCCATCCTGTCCTCAGGAAAAGAACCACTCCAAAAATGTTGATCATACAGGAGGTGAAGACGCCATCCCATGTCCCAAAAAGCACCGGCTCCCACACGAACAGCTGGATCTTCCACCAGGGCCTGCTCTGTGTTTGGGATTCCTGCAGGAAAGCAAAGCCTTTAGTTTCATCCCTTACACTCTACAGGCAGGCTGCAGAAGTGGTGTGAAGGTCAGTGACCATTATAGCCACGTGGCTTGCCATCAACAAGTGTTAAGATGTGACTTAGCTCCAACTTTGGAAGCGGTGTGTTTTGGGAGGCCAGGCTGGATGGGGCTTTGGGCAATCTGACTTAGTAGGTGGCAACTAGCCCATGGCATGGGATTGGAACTGGATGAGCTTTGAAAACCCCACCAAAAAGAACAGGGTCAATGCAGCATCTCTTGGAGCAGAAGACAAACTAGGTTGGATAGACTGGGGCTGGAAGAATAGGTTCAAATAGCTCTGTCATCACACAAAGCCAATAGATTAGGGATGAGAACACTGAGTTTCTAGAGGAGATAAAGGACACGTGCAAATTTCAGAGCTGCTGAAGCCAACAGCTGAAACCTCAGGGGACGTGCAGCTGGGCTGCAAGGGGAGCTGGCTCCCACGTACCTGCTGGGCCTCCTCGTGGAACAGCTCCTGCACATGGCCCTCCCCTCTGGCATCATGTGGCATGTTCATCATGCCCTTTACACTCCCTCTGCCTTCGGCTGGTGGGTCTGAGCCCAGCACGTCAGCTCTTCTCCTCTGTCAAGCTCCTGCAGTGCCCAATTCCCTGCTGTAGGTTCATGGTCTTACTGCACTTCCTGTGGAAGGAGGACAGACAGAAGGCACTGCTGCTGTTTCTCAGTCTGCAGAAGCGCGAGGCTGTTAACCAACCAGAGCCAACGGCTGATGCTGAACCACAGAGTGCAACACCACCACAGTACTCTCTCAACTCTAACACTTAACAGCCCTTGGTGGGCTTTGCTCAGTCCTTTCCTGCTCCTGGCAACCCCAGCATCCTGCAGCACTAGCTTCACAGCTTCCTTATGTGCTGTCTGGGAGAAGTATTTCCTTTCACTTGGCTTTAAATCTGGCGCCTGCTCATTCTATTCCATTCTTCCGTGCTGTTATGACATGACAGAGCACTTCCCAGCATCACTAACAGTTGCACAGCACTTATCACCTTCCCATCCACTGCACTGTTCTGCAGACTAGAGCCCCTCCTCTATATTCTCTGCCTGACAGAGGGCCCTGCTACCCCTCTCTCTTCCAGTGCAGTGCAAGGATGGTAAAGGAAAGATTATGGTGAGTCAGCCTCTTCTTCCTGGTAAAAGCCATAGGCCAAGAGATAACAACCTTAAGTTGAGCTAGGGAGGTTCGGGTTGCATGTTAGGAACTATTTCTTCTCAGAAAGAATGGAACAGCAGTGGCACAGGCTGTCCAGGGACGTGATGGAGTCACTGTCCCTGCAGGTGTTCCAGAACCATGGAGATGTGGCATTCAGGGATGTGGTCAGTAGGCATGGGTTGATGGCTGGTGTCAATGACCTTAGAGGTCATTTCCAACCTTAATGATTCTATGACCCTACCAAAAGGGAAAAATTGGCACAAGCACTTCTCTGGAGGTTTCATTCCTGGAGTTGACCCAGTAGGAACCACTGCCCTCCTAGATATCTACGGCCACACAGCTGAGGGTTTCCTTCCTTTTTCTCAGTTAGAGGACTCCAAATCCATACACAGACAACGTTCTCCTAACGTCACCCCCTCTTCCATTATTTAATTCTACAGCTACTTACACACCTGGATGGATGCATTACACACTGGATGGACACATCCCTTTAGCCTGTAGAGCAACTGAGGCAAGCACCACACGCAGGCAGGGCATAAGCTACAACAGTGAGAGGCAAGCACACAGCCATGGCAATCAGAATGACAGTACTCCTTCTAATTTAGGAGTTAATTGATAGGTGAATCCTGAAGCTTCTACTAAAGACACCAAGCAGTCTGTGAAAAAAAAAAACCACCTGACTGCAGGGCCCTGCGTGAGACAGGAATGCAAAGGAAATAAGGCAGCAGAACACTGTTGCGCATGGGAGCTTCCAACCTGCTCAAGGTTGTTCACCTTTTATTCACTTACCCCAACAGCCACAAACACTGTGTGAGCACAGCTCCACACACTGCAAGCACTGGGACCCCCACAGGGCCCTGCCCTGCAGTATCCCACACGTGGTGGGATCAATTGCTCAGCATTGCTGGGGAAGCAGCCCCGGTCCACCTCACTGCTGCAGCTTCCTTTTCCTATTTCCTTATTTTATTTTCCTTTCCTTCCCCCCCCCCCCCCTTTTTTTTGTTTTTTCCCTTTCCCCTCTTTCTCTGCTTGCTTTTCCCCCTTTCTGCCTCTCTTTTTGCTTGCTTTTCCTCCTTTCTCCCTCTTTTTTTTCTTTTTTTGCTTCCTTTTCCCCCATTTTTGTTCTTTTTTGTTTGTTTTTCTTTATTTATTTTCCCTCACTTTTGCCTCTTTTTTTGCTTCCTTTTCTCCCTTCCCTATCCCCACCCGTAGCGCAGTCCCAGCCCCCAGCACCTCCCACCCTCACCCCCCTGTTTCCCCCCGGTCCCACCGCTCACCTGCCGCCCGCAGCCGTTCCCCGGCACCGCCTCCTCCCGCCGGGGGGGGGCCGGGAGGCCGCCACGTGTGCCGGTGCGCACCCTCCGCCCGCCCTCCTTTACGTCGGGAGTCGGCCCGAATGGAGGCAGCAGCTAACGGCGTGCAGGTAGGTAGGATGTCCGTGCCGAGGTGCCGGAGGGACGGCCGCCAGCACGGGGCAGTGGTGCTGCAGTTCCGCAAGGGAGCGGCCGCCTCCCGCTTCCACGTCCCTGCGTAGAGAATCGACCGATCGATGGGCTGGCTGATCGTCGAGTCCAACTCCTGGCTGCACGCAGGGCCACCCGAAAGTCAGACCGTCTGACCGAGAGCTCCGTTTGCTTCCAAAAGAAAGCAAATTCAGGCTATTTCAAGACGGCTCGGTCTTATGGCAAGGCAATATTCCAGCTCACAGAGATAAAGCACAACCCTAGCTTTAACCCTTCACTTTGCAGAAACAGCAACGGCTGGGACAAAGAGGAAAGAGGTGCCCGGACAGGTAGATGGAGTCGAATCGGGAGGGCAAAGAGATTCCTGGCGTATTTCTGGAACTCCTTCCAGGAGGACACGTTTATAGGTACCTGCGAGCAGGCTGGGCCAGATCCTCCCATGGCATGGGCCTGTGCTCCCAGTGCAAAAATGCAGACTGACATACGCTCCTCTGAGTGTTAGCAAGTCACTGTCACGTGCAAAGCACTTTGTTTTCATTAAAGAAACATGAGTATACAGAAGTAACCTGAACGCCAGAGCAGCAGATCGAAGTCAACTAAGCACACTGTGTGGCAGTACGTGGGTCATTCAGCAGGATGGGATGATGTGATGTGCATTTAGGTGCATAGGGCTGGGGGATAACAGGAGTTGCAGGAATGCTGGATGATGCTTATTTCTGCCACCACCAACCCCACTCACAGAACCCTGCTGCCCTTCGCAGCATGGCAGCTGCTGGGCACACGCGGCTCGCACCTCTCAGTGTTGGGAATCAGCTGATATGAGTTGCATCACCTAGTGGTCTACAGACACATCCAACAGTAAAGCAGGGTGTTCAACCAAGAGTCCTCCTGAAGCAGAGTTCTGTCCACCGAGAGCCAACGTTTTCCTGAGTTCATTTATGTGCTAAACAGCAAAAAAAAAAAAAAAAAAAAAACCCTGCTTCTAAAGTGCATTTTCCCTAATGCTGCATAGTGCTCCTCCATATCCAATGTCAGAGGGCTCATGGGCAAGGAACTGCAGTGCTCTCCTCCTGTGTTCGACCAGGTGGCCCAATCCCTCTGCTCAACACTGCTTTACACCAACAAATACAGCCTTGGAGAAATGAAAATCCACAAACCAGCCTCCTTCTGAGCCCTGGAAGTTCTGGAGGAAGGCAGAACTCACTGGCACACAGCTTACCTTGCCCTTCTTTTTCCTTCTTTTGGAACCACAACTTTCTTAGACTGATCTGACCTATAATTAGACGGCTTTGTGACAAAGAAGTATTGGGAACTGGCAAAGCAAATGGAGCAAATCTCAGGTCTTGAGAAACAAGCCAGTCGGCATCCTCCTGCTGCCGAGAGCACCCTCTGCGTTGTTGATACACCTCACTCTGTGATCACCATCACCTTGAAATATCCCCAGCACTTCTGGCTGTTAATTCACCATCTCCCATGATTTCCTATACCCATGTGGAACAGCTGCAAGTCAGGCAGCAGCCTCCACTTACAGGGTGGGAGCAGGCATAGGGCAAGGGGAGCTGCCCACTGACTGCAAGCAGAAAACCAGCAGCTTCTGGTACAGCCAGCAAACACCCAGAAGGACAAATATAGGAGTAGTACTTTTTTTGCATGTCATGGACTGCAGGAGATCCCTGCCGCCACCCCACTTTGAGATGGCACCTCACCGAACCCTCAGATGCACTTTCTGCCAGCATGTATGTGCCAGCCCACCTTTGGCACTCAGAATACAGATGCTGCACTGCGGCTGCGTCCTGAAGCTCAACCTGGCAAGGTACAAGGGCAATGTGGGGCAGCTTACCTGCAGGACTGCTGCTCCTGGGAGGGCTCCAGCTCCAGTTCCAGCTCCCTTCTCGCAGCTCCACGTCTTGACAGCTAAAGCAGACAAAAGAGCAGATGGCATTCTACAGGCAACTGTCTTCTGCTGATCTGGCAAGCACAATGCACAGGACAGCTGACTACTCAGACGCTCTTCCTTCCCATCTCCCTAAATCCAAAGCCCCACCTCCAGATCTCTCTGTCATGAACCGCCCTGGAGCTACATAACAGTTCACCCCGTGCAGCACAAGGAAAACATTCCAATAGACAGATATTTTTTCAACCTTCTAAATAAACAACCAGCACTTTGAGCAGAAGACTCTTTCTTCCTCCTAGCAGAAAGTACAGCTACGTGGATTCTTTTTTCTCACTGAACACAAAATGTAAGGTCTGGCAATTCATTTCAACATAAAAACATTGAAAAATGTCCTGTTTTTCAGTACTGCTTTAGTATCTTGACATTGTAAAAGTCAACAGGCAGAAACTATCAGTGTTGGATTTCTTATTTCCACCAGTACATGGCCGAGCAAGCCAGTGCTACTTACCGGTACACTTTGCACAGCACACCTTAATGCTGCTCAACCTAAAACAATTGAGAGTAATCATTACACAAGATGAATGTCAACACAGAACTTCAAGTTCTTTAAAAGCCATTTTAAAAACAATACCACAGCAGGCACAGTGGAATAACATTGCAACGAAGGCCTATCAAATTACACTGCTGTGTTTGCTCTGTACTTCAGAAGCATGTGAAAGCAGCGTGAAGCAGCGAGGCTCACAGCCTCACACTCCTGAAGGCAGGAAGGTGGGCAGCCCCTGCTTAGTGTCAACAAGTTCTCCCAAAGGAAAGCTACCCAACGCCACGAGCTCCTATCCAAGTGACTCTATTGCCACATTAGCACAATCTTCTATGAGGTCCAAGGTTAGAATTAAGGCCAGATATTCCGCTTTCTATAAACGGAGGTGACAAGATAGAGACCCAAAGGAGAAGAAAACCAACAGAAACTTTGTACATCTCAATCAAATCCTTCAATACTCATTGGCTGCAGTTATCCCCTCGTGTTCTTACACAACAGCAAGCATCCTCACGAGCCTCCATCTGCCTCAGAGACATTTCGTTTGAAATTCACTAGCGTGAAAAATACTGCTAAAAGTCTATTCATAAAACAGTATTCTATATTTTTATTTTTCAAACAGCAAGTGACCACATTTAAAATGCATCATTTGCAAATATAAATTATCAAACTATTAGTTTAATTAAAAATAAAGCGAAAACATAACTTCCCTTAGTATCACAATACATAGGAGGGTATTATAAGCCCCAAATGACTAAGTTAACCATAAGAAAACAATTATGTCAAAAGCGATGGAACTCATTAAGTCACCGAATGAATAAATCAATCCTAATACAATACCATTCACCGTGATTATGTAAAAAAAGCCATCTTTCATTGTATTATACAGATAAAACAATCCGATCCTTCATGCCACGTTTTGTAAACCATGATATAAATTACACTCACAGTCAAAGGAACAGATAAGAGTAACTCCCAAAATACTTTAGGTTGCTTTTAGGGCAGAAATAAAGGCAGAAATAGAATCATTTAAAATATATCAAGTTTAACCAAAACATTTATTTGGTCAAGCCTGCTATCCAAATAGTTTTGTTTCCTGCAAAACTATTTTTGTCTTTTTGAATTATGAAATTTATACGTTTCTTTTACATACTAAACATAAGTCATGTGTTGAGCTACATTAAATCCTTTTACACTTGTATCACTTTTGCCAGGAGGCCCATGCATCTTTCACATATGTACACACACACACTCACACACACATTCTTTGTATCGGGGACTTCCTCATCTCCCAGGAGCACAGACAGACCCCCACCTTGGTTTCTGTCATAAAGAATATACAAATTTCATCCTTGCCCAGTTCCTACAAAACCATCTCTTATCAATATACATACTTTTACTGATGGAATTCAGGTTATGATCTTTTGCCTAGTAATAAACGGACGGAATAGATGGCGTAGGATAAAGAAATACTGTATAATTATCTAAATAAACCTATTGTCCTAAGTTTATCTATATGGATTTTTCTGTTTATTAGCTGAAGTACGAAGAAGGCATTTGGACTTGAGGAAAATAACACTAGATCAGAAAATGCACCGTAACAGTGTTCCACTAGATATGTATCACCAGGTTTTCCAGAGCACAGTTTCTTCTGTACGCTTAGGGTTTGCACTGATTGCTCTGTCTTCAAATCCATCACGTTTCCAGATCCGATTCAGCACTACATAGTATGCCTTCAACATGAAAGGAGGTCACTTGCTTTATTGAACACCAAGCTCCCTTCCAGACAGAGTTAAAAGAAAGACAAGACTACACAGACAAAGTCCAGTATAATTCATTTCTGACAAGGAAAAGTTCAACCCCTCATACTGTTGCAAAATTCCTCCTACTGAAATGCTTTACTACAATAATAATAAAAAGCATACATTACATATAAAAGATACCAGTGTACTAAAAGTGACAGAAGTGGACTAGCAAATCCTTCAAAGCACATATTATATAAATGACTAGCATTTAAAAACATTTTCTTTTCTATAAAATGTAGGTCATATACATTTATAAATCGGGGTGGGGGGGTTCTAAAGCAGTGATGACTGCGTTCAAATAGTTTTGCTGCTCTGTACAGTCTAATCCCTACTCAATTCAAACTATAAGTTTGACGTTTAGTTTATTTGTCGGAATAAACTCATCATCTCATAGCTCATAATTGGAAAAATACGCAACTCAACTGAACACGTGACTTGGAAGTGCACTGTTTAACTGCATACGAAATACGGAGAGAACCACTCCTTTGTACTGGAGGCCCAAGTCTCGTCAGCTCAGTATCAGGACTTAAAGACTCCAAATTTAAGCAGAGGAGTTGTCAGGAATCAGCACAGAAGCAGAATAGTATCTCTCATCCTTTAGAGACACAGCTATTCAACTTTTGCAGTCTTCCTCCTCTCGCAGAAGTGCAGCCAAGCCATTCCTTTCTTACTCAAAGTGTGCACGGATGAAGCCATGGATCTAAAGGCTGTCCTCTCTGTGACTGAGATTGTGCTGTGTAAACAATGTTACCTACTCCAGCAGGAGAACACTTGAATTTATTTATAAAAAACGATTAAGAATATTCGTTAACTCAAGGCTATTAACTCCCCAAAGGTATTTTTGGAACTTATCCTTATGCTACTCGTAAAGTTAGCACTGTCATGTATTATTGCTTACAAACAGTACAACATCGTACGCCTTCGAACAGAGCGGTACTGCCATCAGTCCAGATCTATTTACAGCATTTGTTGTTTCTTCTTTAAACAGGCTATAAAAACATTACATACTTTACAGACAATACAAATTTCCACATCGGTACTCGATTCAAACAAATGGAATGCATAACAATAATAAACATCATAAAGGAAGACTGACATAAGTCCTTGATTGTCAAGACATTTATATTTATATATAAACTCTAACTGTGCAGAATCAAAGATTCAATCATAGGTACATCCTTATTTGATAAATCATATTTACAGCATAATATCGCATAAAAAAATAAAATAATGTTGTTTACACATATTACCTTTCCATCCATTGGATTAAGGAGAGCAAGAAACAACTCTTAGAAATGTTTGCTTGCCTCAGTTTGTGTTTCCTACCAAAAGTTACAATTTTAAAAAGGAAACATAAGGTTCTTTACGCAGAGTAGAGCAAAAGCGACTATAAATGTATTTCCCTGACACAAAGCAATTTAAACTTGAACAAAGGTTGAAGTTTTAACTTGGAGACAACTCTTCTCATTAGCAGTAATACTTTCTAGTACTTGCCCCTTGCCAAGTGAGCTTCAGCTAAATGCATTACATGCCTAACACAAACATGCATTACCGTAAGTCGAATGAACTTTCAAAGTTACAAGGCTTCATCTCCGTAACACATTTAAAACTAGCAGAGTGTAACACGATGAGCTTGCCTCAGTACCAACCATGTAATCTGAAAGTTCACATGTGTACTGGTACCGACTGCAGAAGCAGATTTCTGCCTATTAGATTTGTCAAACGTATTCCCTGGAGCATTAGGGTTTTCCCTGCAATTTGTAATGGTATTAAAACAGGCCAACAAAGAACAAACAAACAGGAAAAAAAAAAAAAAACCCAAAGCTCTCAAAACCAAGAATATTTAGTTGGCAAATATACATACATAAAGAAATCCAATGCTGCAAAATTCAGACTGAATTCACCCAAATATTCTGGTTCATTTCAAATAGTTACTACGAGTGATACAAACACTGTAAAAATATTCTGAACAAGCATGGAATATCATGTATACGTCCAGGTGGAAAGTTTTCACAGGAGAACATACGAATGCTTCCAAAAGTTACAGTAGAACCCCAATAATTCGCAGCAATGACTCGGAAACCCTTTAGAAATCACAATTTTGAAAGTAGTGAAGAAGCAGGCAATGAAAGCAAGGATGTCACACCACAAAAGGTACTTTGTTCATTTATTCTGACAATTGTGATTTAGTTTGCAGTGCCTCGTGTACCTCCCAGTATACTGACATCGATTCTGTAGTATACTCAGGTGAAGCAGTACAGTATTACTCATACGAGACTTCACTACTGTACTTTTTAGCACATCGCAGAGAGGTGGGAAGAGAGAGACCATAGGGGACATATAAACCTATGGGATGCTCTGGTTAGCTGTCAGCGAATTAGCAAGATTTTACTGTACTTCTCAATTAACAATGAAAAGTTCCCTTCATCCAAAAAACCGACAAGTACAATAGGAAAGTAATGCAAGTGTTAATTCATGCAGATACTTTCTTGTCCTATTTTCTTCCTGAAACACCATTTTCCTCAAGACAATACTAGGAGACACGCGATCATTAACATAATTCCTTTATCATTCAATTTATGTATTTTGTAAACCAGTGTACAGCGATACACATTGTTAACCCTTCTCTCTAAACCTTGCCATTTGTGATTAATTCATTCTCAAATCAAAAGAAGAAAACGTAAATGCTTATTAGGATACCATTCCAAGCTGATTCCTTCATCGTCTGTTACGTAAATGGTAAAATATACCAAAGGACTCATGCTAAAAGGGACACTGTCAAGTAATTTAGGTCCAAAATATGGCCTATGAGTATGTGTCTATATATATAGACATATATGTATATATATAGTTTGGTAGTAAACATCATCCATTTCCTCTTTTAAAAAAAAATCATTGTTGCTCTATGGCGAGGAGAGAGCCACAAAAGGTTCCCCCTTACGTACACACACCTGCAGCCTGCATGACCCTTCAGAAAGAACCTGTGTTGCTCGCTCTATGCAATACAGATGCTAACTCCAACTTCTGCTGAGCGACCACAGCAGTACAAGAACAGAACTAACACCGACGTCGCTGCTTTTTCAGCTCTTTTGGACATCCACGGAAAACTAACAGAAATGAACACTGACCTGCTTGAAACGAAGAACATGCATCTGTAGCAGATTAGAAGCAGCAGGATTTTAACAGTAGAAAATCTTATTAAATAATGTAATTATTGATGAAGCGCAAGCTTTTACACAGAGCAGTCTCCCAGAACTACATACAGACTTTTTCCAGAATGAAAGGGCATGCACTCAGGAAATGATAGCAGTATATTTGGTTAACTCCTCTGTCACGGAAAGCTTCAAGCATCGGCAGATCAAGTACTCGAGAATCCTATAGATATTCCCCACAGGCTACACTGGGACTTCACAGCCTGTCCTAAGGCACTGAGGATAGCTGTAATGGCTCATCAGAAGACTGGAGAAGGAACTATGACAGAAGGAATAACATCTTCTCAGATGACTCCCACTTTGCTCTGGGGAAGGGTGAGTTCCTTCCCTCTGTACAGCAGCTTGCTCACTCACATACCCAGGCAGCAATTTGTTAAGAGTGAAGATGGCGCGAGGCAACAGCGCTCCCTGCTACTCCTCCATCACCTTCTCTCAGCAGAGAATCAACGCAGTGACTTTTGTTAAGTAAAAATGAGTCAATCTGCTTTAGGAGATTCAGGCTTTTTATTCCTTTTACTTTCCTACCAGACCAGACTAGTGCAGTAATAATCTAGGTGCCCTCTCCCAGCCACCCCCCACCCCCCCCACTTGTTTTTCTTTGTTTTCCCTTTTTCTTTTGGCATTTGCTGCTTGTCGTATTTACAACAAACAGTACTACGAGTAATGGTCATCTACTTGCAACAACAGGACATTAGAACAAAGATGTCAACAACATATTAAGCAGGCAGCACAAACTAGGATGTCATGGAAATAGAACGATGAGAACAAAACAGGTGTAACAGGAGGTGGCTTCGAGGCTATGGGGGCCATATTTATTATATCTGTGCAAAGCAGAATGGAAAGCCAAAAAAAAAAAAAAAAAAAAAAAAATCAAAAACCAACCAACTGACCACAAAGGAAGAAAAACAGAGACATGAATCAGATTGAAAATATTCTTTCCAATAATTTTTGTTTTACATGTATTATTAATAGTCCACAAGGAATTGACTCTTATCCCTTGATGCACATTCTTTTACTTTAATTCAGGGCCAAATATTCAGACCAAGTTACTGGCAAGCGATAACATGCAGAAACACCTTCCTTATATTAAACACACAAGTCAAAACATGATTTGTTTTCCTATACAAAAATATTTAGTGAGAATTTTATGCAATTTGTATTTCCTGACAATGCAGGAAGCAAGCCATGGATTACAAACATGCTTTCTCCCTGAATTGTACCAAGTGAAGTTAGTGCTTTAATAGTGATACCATAAGGGGAAAAAAAAGAAAGAAAAAAAAAAAAACCACCTGTAAAATCAGCTTCCTATCAAAAAGAAAAAAAAAAAAAAATTGCTACTGTTTTCAGAAAAGGTGGGGACTATTCTGTGCCCTGCTCAAGTCCCTTCAAAAGCAAGATATATTTTATAGCTCCTTGAGATGCAGTATTTTCTCCTACCTGATGGCTTCATCTGAGAAATACCAGCTAGCAATAGTGCTGTAAAAGAATGTTTGCAATCCTATAAAAAAAACATACATATATATATACATACATATATATATATATATATATATTCACACACACACACACACACACGTGTCTGCGCGTGCATGTTTTTCCCTGGTTAATCAGCCTACATTAGGCTTAAACTGCCTTAAACTACCAGACAGTGTCCCTTTAGGGAAGGTGCAATATTATGAACATACAGTTCAAAAATCTGTAAATTGTTAACTTAAACTACACAATAGTTATGCTACTCAAATCTTACCACCTTAAAAATGCACACAGAACTACTTATCGTACCATACTGCATACTTCAAGACAAAGTACTATTCAAAAAACCATATTTGTGGTAGAGGGATAAACTTTGTAGTTTATTTATATTGTAAAATGCAATGAAAACTTCTGATCGCTCATTTATATTGAGAAAGAAATCCTGTTCACTTGCATTACTCGACAGTTTTGGTTGGTAAAATTGGAATGACCTTCTCTAATCAAACATTAAGAAGATGCATGAAATTTGAATGCCCACTTCTTCAGCTCATAGGGATATTTTGATTAATTTAATGAGCTGGACTGTCATAATTCTAGACAGAGAATTAAGACAGAAGCTCAGGATACCCAATCTCACTGTATATTGGAAGCTGTAATTGGAGCTCTATGAGATGAAAATGATGCAACAGTATCAAACCTAAAAATCTTATTTTTTTTCTTTTTTTGAGAAATCAAATCAATCAAATAGACTAAGTGCTCTATGTTAATCGTGAGTACGTAGGGTAAGGTACAGTTAAGCTTTTAAATCTTGGAATACACAGTTTGTGTAAGCATTATGTAACTGGGAATGTTATCTACAGAATATTTTAACTAAAACTTCAAAATCTTGATATCTGCATATGAAAAAAGTCATTAAAAAGTTACATCTAGATTCAGCTGTACAAAGAAATACACATTACTTCAGGAACGAAGTAAATGCATTAGCAGTTATGTGTTTGCTTAAAAAATTGTTTAAAGAATTTTAAATCAATTCAACTTTTAAATAGTAGAGTTAGTCTACCAGAAGTCAATTTTTTCCTCCAAACACAACTCAAGGTAATGGAAAGCAGAAACAAAGGGCATGTGATCTAAAATTACTTTTTGAGAGAGATGGAAGCAAGATTATTTTTCCAGAAAATGCCATCTATTAAAGCCATATCTGCTTGACTTTTAAACTTGCAGTTTATTCTGTGTGTTTAGTACATGTTGGTTCCCTGATGAAGAGCAATGACTACACTGACAAGCCTGAAAATGACAATATGAATAGTAGCAGACAATAAACTGTCTTCCCAAAGCACACGAGGAAACCAGTAAGGAAGCAATCATGGGGGAAAAGTCTTACCTGGGGATTCTGTTTATTTTAAATTTTATAGAAGTTAAAATAATTACTGGATTCAAACAAGTGAATAATAATCTGCCTTTGATAAGGGCAACGACGTGAGGCAGATCAATTACTGGTTACTAACCAGGAAAAAGGAAATAAAAAATATAAAGCAGTTATTGGTCTTGCTAATATCAGCTTACTTTTGTTTTAACATAGCGCTCTTAAAAGCTGTACAGAACTCCATCTTATACAGAGCAACCCCCTTTTGACAAATGTGTTCTAAAGTGCCAGTATTATTTACAAAGATTTCTTAGCCAAAAGTCTGGCCCGTTGTGGCATCAGGTGAAGAAGTCATCCCAGCTCTGCTATCATTTACATTCACCAAGGGAAATTCTGGGAAGTCAGCACTTGTCCCTGGTCCCCGAAGGTTCACCTGTCCATTGGCAGTGCTAAATTGAGATGATATTCCAGCTCTTGCCCCATGATACTGAGCTCTGAAGGGCTGCTCAAAGGAGCTAATTTGATATGCTTGATGAACAGGCTGTGCCTCTGCTTTCTTCTGAGAAGTTACTTGTTCCAAGAAGTCCTGTGTAGAGGAGGAGGAAGAATGATTTGCCTCGTCACCTGAAAATGGAAAAGGGTGCTGCGAATCACCAACCATTAGTCCAAAATGAGACTTGTCTGGAGTTGTTCTTAATGGAGAGTTCATTCCCGACCGAAAGCTGTTGACGGGGATAGACGTGTAGACCTGCTTCTCTATGGAAGGAAATGCTGGCTGGGTTGTAAGAGTCTGGTTATCAGTCACAAAATTAAGGCTTGGGTTGTTCAAATAGGCATCATTTTGGCTAGTTCTGTCCAAAGCTTGTTGTAAAAACTTTGAGTATTCTTGTAACATACTAGCTTTATCTGATGAGGAAGCTTGGGAGCTTGTTCCAACGGTCTCAGATTGGGTGACCTCAGATACTTCGGAAGAATTGATTGATATACTGGAGGTCACCTCAGTGTCAGCCACACTGAAGGAGATCTCATGCTGTCCGTTAGCCTTGTGTGAATAATGATCTAACAGAGTTTGCAGTACCTCATCTGGAATGACATTTTTGTCATGGCTGCCTTTAATTTCAACATTCAGTGCCTGTGTGTCTAATATCGAAGCTGTGGCAGTTTCATCAATGACGCTTGCCACAGCTGCCTGTGTTACAGAAGGCTGAGATGCTATGGTACTTACATTCAAGGCATATTCCCTACTGTTGTTACTAGCTGCTTGTAGATACCTCTTTTTCTTTAAAAACTGCATTGCATCATCATAGTTAGTGCTGCTGTGCACAGGTTTACTGGGCCCTTCTTGTAATGTGTCAACTTGATCAATGTCAGCATTACCTTCAGAGTCCAGTAAACTCTGTTTATCCACAAGATCAAAGGTATACTTTGAAACTTTGCTGTCTTCATACGTAGATAAAGGTGAAATGCTTTGACTTTGCTCAAGTGGCTGTTTAAGACTCCTCTTGCTGTTAACTTTCTTGAGAACGAGTTTGGGAGGGTGTATTTCTCCAGAATTTGCTTCTTCTAAGTGCGACCCACTGACAGAAGAATGTGGCATCTCGACAGCATATTCTGCTACCATATATTCATCTTTTACTTTCGTACTAGCAGAATACAAAGGCAAATAGTCATTTTTGTCCTTCTTCTGTTCTGATTTATCCGTACAGTCCTTATCTCCAGATTTTGTTTTCTCTGTTTTCTGCCTTTTCTTCTTTGGCAAGGAGCTGTCTTTCATAGGCGTAGAGAAACCAGAATCTTCCTCCGATGGCAAAAAGCCAACTTTGGTGGCACTTCTGTTGGGTTTCTTGTCACGGTTCTCATGGCACATACGTTTATGTTTCAGCACACGATCAGTCCTGGAGAAATACTGCAGAATACATATTTTTGTAATTAGAGAACAATAAATGTATTATTGCTAAGAAACTAATTGTAACAAATTTACTTGATAGGCTATCCCATGTTATTAACTTCTAAAGAAGTGTCAAACAATCAGTGTATAACAATAGTCAACCTCGGGCAGCTGCGACTGCTCCACCTAGGCACCAATTCAGCTCACTGTGACTGAAAAAAACATTATTTTATATATGTACAGGACTACAGTAGCTGCAGAAATTCCCATGCGTACTACTTGGGAACTGGCATGTTTTTTATTTTTTAACTGTGAAAGATTTCACTACATCATCTTACCTGCAAACAATACTCGCACTGGTAAGGCTTCTCTCCACTGTGAGTTCTTTTGTGCCTTTCCATGTGATACTTCTGAATAAACCTCATACCACATTCATCACAACGAAATGGCTTCTCACCTGATAAAAAACATGTAGCAACATTAATCTAAAAAAAACCACCAATATCAATGTTCTTCCCACAATTACCAGGACAAATATTACATTCTCTATTAGCAGTAACAAAGAAGAGGACTTAATCAGCTGCTATTGTAAAACAGTATAGGGCTTGCTCACAGTTCTCTCAGCACTGAAGCTGAGGCTTCAAATTTAAAATAAATCTTTACAAGAAAAAAAAAAAAAACACCTTTAAAATTCTCTTCCCCTCTTTCTAATGCAGATGCACATGTCTGTCTTAAACCTAACAAATGAAGAACAACAAAGATAACCTTCCTAAATGTTTCCACATAATCTCAAGGCAGAGGATTATATAAAAACACTTTAATTCTCTCACCAACTCATTTAACTCTATCCTATCCCTCCTTATTGCATATAATTGAAAATTATGCATTTTCAAGCCTTCAATTTAGAAGTTTTGAAGGATACTTGCTATTTTCTTTTTTTTTTTTTTTCTTTCCCCTTATATGTATGTGAAATAGAAATAACTATCTTGATTCCAGGAACATGCAGATTATTTCTGAGGTAATTTTATTCTTAAAAATTGTTTTATTAAACTGCATACAAGAATAATTCATAATATATAGTATATAACATGACAACTAATAATTAGTAACATTATATTAATTTTTTAAAATTTTGCTGTTATTGTTTTCTGTTTAGAACAGAGAAATTTAGCCACATCCCTCTATAGATGGAAATATGGTAGAAATGACTGTACCTTAAAATAAGATGGCAGTATTTATAGAAACTAGAATGGAAAATAGCTGCATCACCCACACATTTGCTCCATGTCAGATCATTAATGTCCCCAGTTTCAACCTTTCTAATTCTAAGCAACTTCTAAATCTCTCTGTAAGCCTATCTCCAATTTCCAGTTATTAATTCCTACCTCACAATGTGGTTTCTCAACCAAACGCTTTCCTGGATGAAATAATTCCAATTTATTCTCCCTTAAACCAAATTATCTCTCCAAAAGATCTCTCAGTTACCACCCATTCTTTTTCTACTGGCTCACAACCTCAGCATCTTCACTCTTCTTTCACATTCAATTGCAGAGCAGCTTTTACCATTTCTTGCTTATTAATAACCACCATAAAATTTTGTTTTTCTCAGCACCTATCACATATTCCTCAGTGGAACTGTCTACAAGCAAATCCTCCTCTCTGGTCTACCTTTTTCATTTTCAAACTCCACTTTTCCTGTCCTGTTCTTTTCATCTGTTAGGTGTACCTACTCCTATGGTGTTTTTACATACATTGAGCCTGCTGAGACTTTCTGCATCAAATTCAAATCCCTGCCTTCACTTTCAAAAAAAATGAGGCCTCACTGTTCTACTGCTCTACACAACAAACTCTTCAATTCCCAAAGGCTACTAAATCCTTTTAAAATTATGTTTTATTTCATTTTTCTCTACTGTTCCACCTCGTGTTTCTTTTAAATCAGCCCTCTGAACAACTCTTGTTACGCTCTCTGAGTTACCATTCAGCCTCATAAACCTTCAGTGGCACACTTACCTTCAGCCTCACACCCATCTCTGGACGGGAGCGGTCCCAGAATCCTTAACACTCACCTACTGAAACTGGCTATTCACTGGCAAAAGACTAACTGCTCCGTTTGTTATCCAAGGTTTAAATTGGGTTAAAAAGGGGTTTCAGTTGTTTCCTTGCAGAGTATTTCCATACCAATGGCAAGGTGGCAGAAGCAAACCTCTGCCAGAGCTTGAACTACTACCACGTGGTTTCCAAATCTGTGGTGTGGAAAAGAAGCAGACTGGGAGAGTTACTCAGGAGACTGTGAGGGCACAGCAAAAGGCACTGCTGGCCACACCTCCTTAAGAACAAAAATTTGGGGACGCTGCACAGAGAATAATACTTTTCAGTTGAATTCCAGAACAGCCTGGAAAGTAAAATCAAGAAACCCTTTGTGGAACTGATACCAGACTTAATTCTTCCTTTAATCTTCATAAGGAAGATATAATATTAGAAAAAGATTAAAAATGAATATAAGGATATGCATTCTATAATACTCTTTTTCTAGCAGAAGCATGAAACTTCGGATGCCTTCCGAAGTTTGGTTTTACTTTTAAAACAAGATAAATTGGAAATGGAGATCATTAATAATAGCCTTTGGTAGCATAGGGAGAATCTAAAACTTATATTTCTGAAATAAGTGAGTAGGAAAGATTCAGATTCAGAAAAACAGTTTAAAAAAAATCAAACTATGTGTATTATTTACAAAAACAGTCTATATTTTGTGTCTACACTGGAAACGTGTTAGAACTGAGTGCTACAGCTGTTAAAGAGTGGCTCTGAATACTGTATAAAGTCTCTTAACAATTAGAGCAGCAAATCTCCAGGGCCGTTTAAAATCTAAACAGGCAAAATACAAATGATAAAATACAAAAGAAAGCAATAAAAAGCATCACATCACTGAAATAATAAAGCATTTGGATGATTAGCCCCAGTGTTGCCTTTTTTTTAATGCAACCTCATCTTCTGTGTTTAAAATGGAAAGTAAGGTGGGTTACAGAATTATGACACACGAGTGCATGAGTAGATAAGGTACACAGAAATATTTCCAAGCAAAAATAAAGCAGTCATTTGGGAAAAAAAACACAAACATTTGATACCTTCATGAGCCCAGTAAGCTTAAAGGATGAAAGAATTCATGTCCCAAGAACTGTTCCTTTTCTCCTAACTGAGACAGCAATTTGCTGCATCACCAGTGGCAAGGTGAGCAGCAGAGCTCTAGCACTGCTGCCCTCCTCTTCATCCAATTGTTTCTAGGAAGCTAATTTTGTATTAATGTAATGTCTGCTTTTAGATGCAACTATTTAATTATTTACACAGAATAAGGCTGTTCATTGATTGCTTCCTCCCTCCATCAAAACGTTTCATTTGACTGAATTCAAGTTACACTGGAACTTGACTTACTGGGAGCACCTGTAAATTCAGGCCTACTAAGAGACATCAAATGGGGCTTCTAAGTGTAACCACCATCTCTGATTATCTTAAAATAATAAACCTGAAAATTTGATAAATGCCTTTTGAAAAAAAAAAAAACAAAAAACTGTTCTTCATCAATGTTTTGAGCACAGCACAAGAACTGGTGCTGAAAACCAACCGTTCATGGGAATAAAAATGCAAAATAAGTATATATACAAAAGAATATTTAAGGCGTATTTCTTAAAGAGAACAAGTAATACAAAGAGATTTCCTTTACTTCCACCAAAGCAAAAACACAGGCCCACCATTCGCCTTACTGTCAGAACAACTAACTGAAAATTCCCCTTTTCTGCTTTCCTGGATGGACTCAGTTATGCAGCTCTGCACAACACAGTAACACCACACAAACAGCCATGGCCCCATTGTGAGCTGTCATACAGGAGTGAAAACACAGATGGTATGCAGAATGACAATTAGCCATGCTAAGACTGGGCCAAGCCCTCAAACAGAGCACTGGGCAAATATTTACTAACTAAATGAAATTGAAAAAGAAATCCCCCTTTTATTTCCCCCTTTCTTTTACTGGGGAGGGAGGGGGTGATAAGAGAGGGGGGGAATTACTAAAAAGAAAAAAAATAATAAATCAGTGTTGTTAGTTATTTTATTATTTTTTAAACAAGTGCAGTAACTAACACTAAAAATGTGAGATGATCGCCTACTGGAAACTACCTCAATAAAATGAAAATTACACTCCTGGAAGCTGGGTCTTTAGTGATTTCTCCTAAGCATTTACTACCTGTCATCTAGGAAAACACCCACAATTCAGCCATTCAGACACAACCATCATTTTTAATATTCCTGAACTATACCTCAGGATGCAGAGGAAAAGAGAAAAACAGTTATCTAAAGATTATGATAACAATATAGTTGATTTGTTAAATGGCTGCTTCCCCTCTGCTAAGCAAAAAATGGTGTATGTGAGAGCTAGAAAAAAGCCAACAGCCCCACCACCATGCCCAACCCTCCCTCCAAAGCTTAAGGTCAAGGCAGCACGACTGTCATTGGAGCTAGAAACTGAATCTCAAAAGATAATCAAATTCAGTTATGAAATATTTGCAGTCAAGCGTTAATTAACTACATTGCCCAGACTCACATTTTCAAAGCCACGTACAGGGAATAATCATCACGAAAAAAAAATCTTCTGAAAAATGTGGAGAAAAACACCCTACACTTAAACTTCTGTCTTTTCTTTTGGGGTGGGAGGCAAACAGACAGACAAACGAGAATGAATGAGCGTTCTTTTCAAGAATAATATCTACACAAAGTGAAGGCAGCATGGTTCACCAATTCAGTGCCAGAGGAAAGACTATGAACAGAACAAAGACGCTGGACAGAAGAATGGAGGACTCTTCTGTGGCTGACTGGCTGAAGGAAACCTACTTAGTCTGGACTCGTGGCAACTTAGGATACAAAAATCCCATAAACAACAGGGCATTTGTGCATGTAACTCCCTGTACACTGCTCTGAAAATTCATTTTGCAGAGACTTTTCTCCCTCTCAGCTCACACACATGCACACACTGCACTGCGTGTTAGTAGTTTTTATATCCACTTAAATGCTACAGCCAAGAAACACTGTGCACATTCACCAGCTCTGCTTTTCTGTAAAAGAGGCTGAGAAATTGGCATCTAGTCCAAAGGGACCATATTACAAAATATTTAAAGAGGGATTGAAAGGCCATGCACCAAAATGCCAAAAACCCAACAAAGCCAAACCTGTTAAAGAATGTGGTTTTGTGCAGTGCAACAAAATAGTAATAATAAAAAAATAAACGTGTATAAACTTTAACTCTCTTTGGCTTAAAACTCTGGGCCTTGTTTGACCTACATTGCATATTTTTAAACTAAGGCTCTTATTTTTAGAACAGTTCTGAATTAAACCTTTCAAAAAAAGAAAAAAAAAAAGCTATAAGTAAAGCTGACTGTAATACCTTTGGGGTTAGGCATTTTGGCCATTTTAGTCCTGGCACTTATCCACTGAATTCCAAAAGAAATTTAAATTTAAATTAAATTATAAAAAAAAAAAAATCTACCAAGAGGAAGGTTTGGAAGTCCCCGCTGTCCAAATTAACTTGATACAACAAAAGGTACAACTGCTTACCAAACCTTAACCTTTATGAATGCACAAATTTCAAGAGTTATCACTGGGACTATGTATAGACTTTCAAAATTTCCTATTAGATTTATACTCACTTTACAGCCAAAGAAAAAAGGAGCAAGTCAAAAGCACAAAGCTAATTTATTTTCTAAAGTTTTATAACATTTGTTAAGTCAAACCAAACTACAACAGGGTTTTAGGCTGCATACTTCTTACAAGAAACCTTGCCTGAGTGGGGAAACAGTTTTTAAGCACGCCAGTAAAGATACTCAAGGCACTATACTCACCAGTATGAATCTTCTCATGCCTCTGTAGCAGGTACTTCTGTATGAAACGCATGTCGCACTGACTGCACTGAAATGGTTTTTCACCTTGAACAATATAATTCCACATCCATAAGTTAATAACTACACACTGTTGTTTCTGATAACTACTTTCGAGGAATATTAAAATCTCTATTAAAAAAACCAGCATCTGAGCGAATTCCAAAAATACTCCAGTACCAAAAAACATTAGCCCTACTACGAATGTGAACTCCAGAATGCTTTCCATGATCCTAAGATTCACATTAAGTCTAGCATGGAAGAGTGATCTGAAATGGCTTTAATTTCCTCATGAACAAGATCAATCATGATGCTGGCATAAGACTGCATTCAGGATACTGGCAAGCTATTATAATGGTAAGTACCTTTTTCACTTCTCCGAACCAGAGAGATACCTCATCAGGCAAATAAGCAGCCGGAACACATTTTACAAAGGGGTCAATTTTGGCACTTAGGCTACAAGTCAACCCATTACTTTCTGATAAAGAAAGAAAAGAAACCTTGTAAACAGTTAGGTCTTCAGTTTAATAAACATTTGCTGTTTGCTTTGTTTTATTTTTTTCCCCCTGGCATTCTTTTGACACTTTGGTGCATGGAATCTCTAAGCTTAGATGCCAAGTTAGCTACAGTCTTAAAAGTGAAATTCGCATAGAGCTGAAAACATTTTAACATAAGTAAATAACTCTTTATATAGTAGAAAAGACAAATTTGAAGTCAAGCAGTACCTGTATGAATGAAGACATGTCTCTGTAAATGGTAGTTGGTTCTAAAGGCAGCATTGCAATGCTCACAAACATGAGATTTGTGGGTTTTCAGACCAAGTGATCCATCCTCATTTATTGTAAGGATCTATTTTAAAAAGAGTAAAATTTGTTCTCACACTACCCTCTAAAGTTGTCTTATTAACTACAAAAAAATAAAAAGCATTAATTTTTTTGATGCAGAAAATGTTGATTTTTCAGGTAAAACAATACTAATTTCTATAAGGCTACTCGACAGGCTTTCAGCTTACATTTCCAATTGCAGTCCAATCCAACTGGTGTCTCACTGTACATTAAGACAGGACGGAAGCAAAAGCAGCTCATGGAAAATCAGCTTAGAGTTTTCCTATTCACAGCTGAGTCATTTTAGATGCTAATGTTTACTTTGCCCGTCTGTTGGAAAGGATGCAAAGTAACCAAACCACCTCTGGGCACTGTACCATGGATAATCACATTTTAAAGCAAAAATTTATATTCGTTTTTTCAAATCACGATTGCAATTTGCTAAGAGACAAATTATGTAGGATAGACATACAAATTACCTACATCTGCATAACAACAGCGATCTCGGAGACAACATTGTATTTTAAGAACCAAAACCCCAAAGCAGAACAACCAAGACAACAGTATTATCCTTCAGCCAAGTTTTTCACTCAGTAAAATATGGCTCACTCAATATACACGTTAGAACATCTCTTTGACAAATTCAGCTTTCCACACTCAATTGCTTTGGTGTCAAGGCAGCTATTTTCATTTAAGGTTGGAAAAATGAACTGAAAAAAAAATATTTACACTACATCTATCTCATTCAATAAAGCTCATTATAGGTTTTCTCTTAATTTGTCAAAATGAAAAGGAAAAAAAAAAAAAAACAAAATGAAAACCCACACCCAAACCCTCTACTATCTCTGGCAAGAGCGTAAGAAAACCAGTAAATACAATGCGTTTCCAAAAGGCTTACTTAACTGGAAATAGAACTATAAAGAAGCACTTAAGAAACCTTCAGTAAAAGAATTTAGTCCCTTGTTATTAAAAAATAAAAGTCTGCTGGGGAAAGACATCTGCATTTTGATTAGTTATGACATTTAAGGTTTTATGATAATGATAATGATGAGAAAGGGAGTCAGAATAAATGAAATAATCTCTCTGCAACAGTAGCAAATGCTGTAGGTTCTACTTAAAACAATTTTTAGCTTTGCTGCATCCAAATTCAGCAAAAGGGAAAGTCTCAGCTAACAAATTCTTGTGCATTCACTCTGAAGGACAAGCACATTCATACGCATGGAGGAGTGGCATGTTGCAGCTCCAGTAAGCCTCTGATACAGACAGAAAAATTCTGCTCTGTAACAGCGCTCAACTAATGAAAGGCTGACTGATTAAATCAAAATAAATTTAAATACCTCTTAGGATTTCTATACACATATTGAAATATTTTAAATAATCATGCAGAAAATACACTTAATTTCACAATTATGCTAACCCTGGGCTTTCTACTGCATCCATTCACTGAACATCTCTTAAATCAAGAACGTTAACTTTGTCAGTGCAGCTTTCATAATAAAAGTAACAAGAGTATGTACATGTCTGTGTGTGCATGTGTATGTGTGTACATGTGCATGCATGTGTGTGCATGGAAGGGGGACAAGAAGATAGGATTCATAAAAGCAACTGACTTTTTATGCATATGATGACTACACTGATACAAAATTTAAAATGTTTCCACATATCCACTGACTTCCATTTGTAAAAGTCCCAGCTGCAGTTTGGATAGAAAAATCAACCTGTTACTCTGGAATTGCTAACTTAAGCTGGAGTAGACTGTCACCTACGTCAGTCCTTTAGCTTCTTTCTGCCATTCTACTCTGACAAGCTTGAAAAAAAAAAAAAAAGGGAAGAGAGACTGAAAAAACCCACAAACCTGTTTAACAATTCTCCTGATCATTTTTCAATCTTTTGTTATCTCAAAAGAATGACATTGACAGATTGGAAGATAAAAAGGAAGCATGCAAGTACGTGCCTGTAGAAGGAGGGACACATGCCTCTTCTACCTTGCAGTGTTTCCATGGAAGTGATCTTTGGAGGGTATTCAACCTAGATCTCCTTTTTCTATCAAAGGGACAAACATCTTGATGCAAAGGATTTGGAACTTGCTTCCACACCCAATCTGAAACAATCTGTCAACTTTACAAGTGTACTACAAACATCACCAAATTTGGCAGTGCTTTGAAGAGGACTGGAGGGTCCCCAGCAGGAATTTTTGGAACTTTTCTTGGTGCTAAGTTGAGTTTTCCTTCTATGGGTACACAGCCTAGGTTGAGTTCAGAATAGGCTTATTTAATGCTTCCGTGTGACCTCATTTTTGCCTTTCAGAGCATCCAGCATAGGTTCTATTTTAAATATGAAGACTGATTTAGAGAGTTACTAGAAGGTCTAACACTGCTACCTCATGAGGTGAAATGACTGTTTTTATCTGAAGTCTCAGAAGAAAGCCTATGTTTTCAGACATACGGGGACACATACTCTTCATGAATGGATCTACAAAACAATTTTTGAAGTAACAAACGAGCAGCTCTCATAAGAATCTTTTGATATAAATAAATACATATATGAAGATGATTATGACCACAGAAACATTCCCTACCAGTAGATTATTTTTTGTATATTAGTCAACTTTTTAGAGTTTTCCAAACTACCATTTTAGATTTCTTTTTAAAAACTTTTCACTATGCATAAAGCATATGAAATGGTCAGGCTCAAAGAAAAGCACAATTATTGTTAGACTGATACAGAGTAATGATTTATAGGTTGTCTACAAAGCTACCGACTCAGTTTTAAAAAAATATTTGGAGAAGACTCCCTGGAGAGACAGATGTTAAAATACGTCAAGGGTTCACGTTGCTAAAAAGAGTTCAAAGAAAAACACTGTTATATCAGGTTTTGTTTGGGGTCTCTAGTAAACTTCAGACCTGCATCTTTACTGAGCAAACAAACCATTTCCAGCCTAACTACTTCAAATGCTAATGAAATTAGTCATAGTAAACCAAATCTTCAGGTTCTTTTAATCTTGGTTTTGCCAAATCAATGTCTTACTTTTGCTGGTGAACGCTGTTTTCTTTTCTTCTTTTTCTGCAAATCTACTGGCTCTCGTATTTGTTTTTTGTCTCGTTTCTGTTGTTCAGATGCATCAGTAAAGGTAATTTCTTGCTTTACACTGATCTGTTAAGATACCAAGTGCCAGTTTCAGGTAAGGTTCTCACTACAGAAAAGCAATTTTTCAATTTTAGAAGATGACAAACTGCTGAAACAGAAAAATCTTTTTCTAAAGGGAATTATCTTGTGGCTTCATTCTTTCAGAAATTTAAGTGAAAGGAATAATAAATATCTAAGTAAAAAGGGCATAGTTAATTTTTACAGTGACATTTTGATGTATCCTTTCATTCATCTCCCAAAGTCTTTTTTCCTTCTGATCTGTGGTGATTTTGAGATCACTCTTTATATTAAAATCACTTCCATCTGTAAAACCATTCAGCTTTTCACACCTATTTTACTTTAGTCTGCGTATTGTCAATGCAAGCTTCAACTGAATAGTTTATTATATATTTAAGACAGAAATATTTTTAAAGAAAACAAAGATATTGCTAACAAAGGGCTTGGTGGTGTTTTTTGTTTGTTTGTTTGTTTGTTTTCCAAAAAGTACTTCTCGAGGTAAACTTTAATGAAGAGCAAGATACTCTTACATTTTTCTAACAGCTGAACTGCCTGATCTCCAGCTAACAGAGTAGTGTTTTAACAACGCTACCTTTCTAAGGATTATTCCTCGTATATAAGGCTATCTACTTTTAAGGTCCTTGCAATTATCCTTTATGTTTGACGGGTAACAGTGATGATGTGCTGCTTTACAGACAGATGCTCTGCTTTCAAAAGGAAGTCATCTGTATTCGCTCTGGGAAAGATGAGGTACGGCTTCTGTTAGATATCGAGGAGGGGCATATTTATGGTCATGTATGAAGTGTCACAGTCCAACCTGCAGTGTGAATGCAATTGCTAAGCGTCCACATATTTGGAAAACATATAAGAAAATGCTTCCTATATCAAAAGAAACTAAACAGTACTACCAACCGAATAAACAGTATGCACCTTCTCGTAATGCTATTTATTCTGGTCTATAGCTACCCTGGAACATTAAATATATTAAGAAGAGCACATTTTAACTCGCTAATACTATGGTAACAGCCTGATTATAAAATATTTATAAAACAGATACTTGAAGATTATACTTAATTGGAAAAAACTGTCCACAGACAGAGGCAAACAACATTTTCGTAAGTAGCATCTATTCATAAATATTTTGATAATCAAAATCCAAACAAGCAATTAATAGATTCTTGCCAGAGTAGGATAAGACTACCAGATCAAGTTCCCTAGTAAATTCTCCAATATTTCACAAATAAATTGCTTACAGGGACGTTAACAGCATACTGCAGCCCTTGAGGAAGTCTATCTTGCGTATCCATGTCATCATCATTTTTTACCGTCTCCTCATGGACCATGAGTTCATCATGTGAAATCATCTCTTGCTGTCGAAGTTCACTTTCCTGTAACACTTCGTCTGGTGCAAGAATTTCCTGGTGCGCCATAGTCCGATCTTGAAGCACTGCCTCTTGCCGTTCTCCCGACACTCCGGACTGGTCAGATACTGCACCCATCCCTACCATAGCCCTGGATGACTGCATCTGGTCTATGCCACCACATTTAAGAAATAATCCTCCCAGCTTGTCTTCAATGTTCATTCTTAAGTGCAATAACCTACAAAGAAAGTTTTAATAGTAAACATCTACAATTGGTGCTCTTGCTTAAAGTTTTTACTTAAGAACATTTTATAAGAACTCAGCACTCAACACGCACGCATGCACTCCACTCCTAAAATCTATACCCAAACAGAAATGAAAAACTGGATGCTTCAGTTCAACACTAAACATTCTCCTTTCACACACATGCATGTGGACACAAATGAACACTTTTGAACAAAAGGTTTATAACAAAGTGCTTTTAAATTGCTGGCAAAATTGGAGATTAAATGAGAGCTAATTCCTTCTCCTTATTCCTTAGAAAACTGGTGTTTGGTTTTTTTCTTCCTCCCCCTCCACCCCCCCATTTTCATTCTGTTTCAGTTGTCTGAGAAACACTGTCAGGTTGGTCCCATTCTCCCTATTTCCTTGTTCTTTAAGTGCTCTTTCACCACCACTACCCCAGACCACACTAGAGAAGCTGGAACATCTTAACAACCCAAAATGAGAGGAAAAGGTAACTTTCTGTCTCAACACGTACACCACAGGAGAACTACAGAGAAGCAGAGTTTGTTTATGAAAAGGACATTCATTTCCACACCGCTAAGCTGGCACATTAGTCAGGAAGTATTTATTCCAGGCGGGAATAGCAATACCATTACGCTGATTCATGATACACAGAGATACAGAACTCCAACAAGTGTCATGGCTTTACCAATTGCTTTTTACTACAAGGCAGCAGGCTTTTGTGGCTGGAAGCAGCAGCACAGAGCAGGTCCAACAGAAGCACACGATGGACATCTGAGGGGCACCAGGCCCAGCACTGCCACCGGGTGAGGGAACGGGTTGTCCTGCTTTGCTCTGCACAGCCTCACCTCAGCATTGGCTGCAGGTTTGGGTCCCACAGTACAAAAAGGACATAAAACTATTAGTGTCCAAAGGATGTCCACAAAGATGGTGAAGGGACTAGAGGGGAAGACATATGAGGAGCAGCTGAGGTCTCTGGATGTGCTCAGCCCAGAGCTGAGGAGCTGAGGGAAGGCCTCACGGCAGCTGCAGCTCTCACAGGGAGCAGAGAGCAGCACTGAGCTCTGCTGTCTGTGACAGCCACGGGGCCAGAAGGAACAGCATGGAGCTGTGTCAGGGGAGGGGTAAGGTTCTGCCCCAGAGGGCCGTGAGCACGGCCCTAGTTGCCTGAGTTCAAAGGTCATCTTGACACCACTCTCAGATATAGGCTCTAAAGTTTGGGTAGCCCTGTGTGCAGCCAGGAGCTGGGCTTGACGATCTTCAAGTAACCCATCCAACCTGAGATATTTGATTTTGCTGCATTTGAAATAGAAATATGATGTTGGTATGTTACTCCTCAACAGCCTCAAATTCTGTCCCCCAAGCTTGCATCATGGTGAAGTGCTCCATTCCCATTCCAACTTCAAATGCAAGGCTATGCTTCCCTCCATATAGCTCCAGCTAACAACTTGTAATCAAAGCAATCAAGTCTGACTGGAGCTGCCCAAGCCATCACCCTGCAAAGCCACCTACCCATACCCACTGCCAGCTAACAGCCTGCCAGTTTGCTATATCACTGCATCAAACAAACACACATCACATATTTAAATCTCTTTCTTTGGTGTGGTTACTTTCCAAAGGATTCTCTTCATCAGGAAAATCTGAAAATTCTCAATGCATCCTAAACCTTTTATACCAAAAGTGAGTTTATACCAAACTACAGTGAGTTCACAATAATCTTTCTTCATTCAGGTGAGATCCTGCATTGCTTGGTTGGAATGCATGCCAAAGGCAGAATCAGCTGAAAAAGACTGGGAAGTTCTGCTAGAGGATAATCTGTTTCAAAAACTATTACTTTCCGACCTTCTGAAAGTAAAATTCACTCACTCTGTTTCTTAAAAAAAAATAAAAAAATAAAAATAAAAATCCACTTTAACACCTTCTAATAGCTACTCATGTCTTCTTACACAGAAGTGGAATAGCATTTGTCTCTGTTCCCTATGATGAGAGGCTCTAAATTTCTGTCTATCATCAAAAGACTGACAATCAGGATAGTCTGACTTCTCCAAGTTCCAAATATTTACAAGACATGTCAAAAAACAGCTTTTCAGGCAATTAAAGATCTTTCTACTCAGCCTTACTTTGCTGAAAGTCAGGAGAGCACGGTCACCAAGCTAAACCCATGTAAATATGACGATGCCATCAACAATTCTAATAACCCCCTTCTTACACACACACACACACACACAAAAAAAAAAAAAAAAAAAAAAATTTTGGATACAAAAAAAAAAAAGCAGCTTTTTTGTGATAGGAGTAGAAGAGAAAAAGTTCTAAGAATACTTTTGCTTTTGATTTGTCCATTTTTCTTCTGCAATTTTAACACAAGGACATTTGATGCCTTTGAAATCTTGCTCTTGATTTTCTCAGCATCTGTCTTCAAATACAGACAACTCCTTACTGTCGTAAGTGAGTTCAGGTAGGTAACAAGCTCACTCCCAGTTAATCTACTTTATAATCAGAGAATGGGGTTTCAAACCTCCAAGAGAAAATGCATGCCTGGTATGCCACACAGCCACCCAGAGACATGATATAATTCATGAAGTATTTTGGAGAGGTAAATGGGAAATCATATCGATTGTTTCTCAGCTATAATGCAACTAGAAACCTGGCACAGCACAAAAAGCTGTTTTGTTTTTTTTTTTTTCCCCAAGAATGTAGGTCTCCAAGGGAGATCCTGCAGCAGCAGACCTTAGTGATCCTAAAAGAAGAAAAAGAGGGTGAATTTATCATCTTAGCAGGGTGGAGGATCCTGTGTTAAGAAATGTGAGAAGGAACTGAAGTTCTGGACAATCTGTCCCCCATGGAATCATTAGTTGATAAAGGATGGCACAAAGGAGCTAAGGTTTCTTAGGTAGGGCACTTTAAAAATACAGCACGGAAGGCAGACTCCAAGGAAAACAAACTGATATATTTAATCATTTCAGTCCTTAACCTGAGTTTATTCACATCTGGGACATGTCTTACATAGACCACCATTCGCTATGCCTTTTCTTCCATTCCACAGTAAGACAGCAGCATAAGCTCAGTGCAGATTCTAAAGAGGAATTATATGGGCAGGTACTGGAATACAAAAACTCAAAATAATCAAGAGCATTCCAGGAGAAAAAAAACAAAAGCAGAACAAAACCAAACAGAATCAAGTGTGAGAACACAGTGGCCCTGATCTGTCTGCTCCAGGTACTGAACGAAACAGTTGCTCCACACCGGGGATTCCACCCTATCACTATGAAATTAGGTACGAATTGAGGAAATCCTGGATGAAAGCAATTTCCTGGCAGGAAGGTAGGCAGACAAATGAAAACAGAGAGACCCAAGCGTTTAATACAAAAGAGCTGCTACTTTCACCAAGAGATGTGGGCAGGCTCATGACGTGCAGAACGACAGGAGAGTCGGCAAGAGGGAACAGCTGCCCAGAAGACAGTCCAGCATTAGGTGGCATTTATTGGACTTATTAGTTCTCTGAATTGGCAATGATATGGAAACTTTCTTCTCACCCTGCCTAGCAGACTTAGTAGTCATGCAAATGAAAGCACTCTGCTGTTTTCCAGTCATGATCTTGAGTCATATCGGATGCTGCTACTGTGAGTGTACTGCTTATTAAATCAGGCTTTCAAACATCTGGCTTTTCATAGAAAAATAATGAGAAATCATACTGTTAGGCTGCTCAGGCTGCAAATTCTAAGTGATAAAACACTGTAAGCCATACGAAACCAAGGTACTGATTTAAAATGAAATGCAAATAAAAATAAGCTATTAATCCAAATGAGAAGTATCCCAATTGCAGCCATCTCAGTAAAACAAGACTAATTTGTCAGCTGGCACCTTTTGGCTCACACAAAAAGAATCCTTTCACTTGAATCGAAGAGGAGGAGAGATGTGTTCTTGGAAGAATGACAGCATGATAAAGAAAATGTAAGTTAAAAGCATTCAAACGAGCTCACTTTACTAAGCCTGTAAAGATTAAATAAATATTTTAAGTGCAAGATGCATCTGTGAGATAAAGATCAACTTATTTTGAGATTATCGTGACTGAAGTTAAAATAACACAAACCATACATGAACATACACAAGTATTTTTTTTGGCATAAATCACTGTTATCCTTATTGCAGAGATATTTTCTACAGAATTCCAGAACTTTATCAAGCTCCACTAAACAATCATATGATTTTGGCATATTCTTTGACTACACAGAGGGGAAAAAAAAGCCACCAACAAAAGTAGTGCTTGGTAGAGCTTCTCCAAACCTTTACTTTGTGCAAAGCATTTCACAAGAGACATCTATAGGCACAAATTTGGGGAAAAGAAAGATGGGAAGAGACTGCACGGAAGAGTGCTCATCAGATACCTCAGCTCCTACTCCTTTCACACAATGCTCAGCAGCTGCTTGCACAGCATCTCCAGCCAGGGAACCACGCTGCTTCACTTCAAACACCACTGCTGAGCCAAGCCCTGCAGCACTTCTCAACAGTTGCTCACTTCAGAACCCCAACAGCATTTTTTCCAAAGATCACGGTGCAGTGAGTTGGAGAGACGGGTGGGAAACACAATATTCCCAATGAAAGAAAGAGCTGCCTGTGGCTCTGGGCAGCCTGGTCTGGGGGTTGGTGACTGTGCACAGCAGGGAGTTGAAACTAGATGATCACTGCGGTCCTTTTCAACCACAGCCAGTCTGTGATTCTAACAAAATTATCATAAGAGAAAAGCGTGAGGGGCTTTCAAACTCAGAATTGAAAATTAAAATAAATCATAGGGACACAGTAACATCTAAAAACGACTACTTGGGATGGTGGCTGCTATGTATTAAAGCTGAAAAGACACCCTGAAGGAAAGGGATAAACTAGACAGCCACCAGAGCACAACGTGTGGAGCAGCATGTTTTCTCCACCCTGACCGAAGGTGCTGAGCAGTTATCCTGCCCTTTCTCTCCTTTGCTTAAGCAAGCAGTAAAGCATTAATTAATTATCAGCAAGATCCAGAAACACTAATTGGGTTCACTTAAAGATTTGCTATTTTATCTACATCCTGCAGCCTTTGGAAGAACGACTTTAAGCAACAAACTGTAGAAAGGCTACCAGTGCAAAAGCTCAAGAAACTTCAGAAAACAAGCAATATATGGGAATGCCTGAGCATATTATTGTCTCTAAAGGCTCCTCTCTATGGCCACACTACAATGAGTCATGCTAACCTCTGAATTTAAATGAATATCGGGTACACAAAACCACAAAATTCAAGTGAACCCAGTCAGATCACGCAATGTGTCGTGGATTTTCACATCAGGAAAGATACTTATCTGCATTATTAAAATACTGATACAGTCTAATATAAAAGGAAACACAGCTAGCTTCCACAATGTCAAAAGTTTCATTTTAAACATACAGCCAAGGCCTGGAAAGTGAAAAATAATACCCTCATTAATGGTTCTAAATAAAGAACATTAAATGTTATCTCTTCTCCCTACTCAGAAAATAAGACAAAGCTAAAAGAAAGACTTCGAAATTAACATCCATGCATTGATAAAAATGAATTAGAATGTGCTGACTCGCAGAATAGAAGGAAAGCAATCAAACATGACGCGTTGTGAAAAGGTCCACAGATCTGAAAATTGCACGTTCTAAACCAGAGCGTACGATGCAGTCACTCTTAGCATTTTTAGCACGGTTGTTTCTAAATGCCCTGTGGTGCTGACTGCACGCCAGCAGCACAGGGCCTGATCCTACACAGACGTCCACTCATACTGAGCTGTGAATAGTCCTATTACAACCAACAGGATTACTCCCAGAAAATCTACTTATTGTGCATAAAATTATCCGTGCATGAAAATCCTTGCCACCTTGCTTACCCTAAATTCAGTACTGGATCATCACCAGCAAAACCACATCTAATAGCAAACACACCTGTAAGAAAGCTTTCAATATTAACAAAGCCATGGTTGCATTTTAAAACCAACAGGGATGTTATCAGTGTAGCAAACTCATTAACATTTTGTAAAATGTTACACATGACAAGTATGCCTCAAGCTGAATTTCTGTAACAGTATTTCAGATATTGAATACATATATATATATATATATATAATTTTTTACAGCAGTTATGTGGCATAGCTAAACCAATCTGCCAGCTAACTGTCACCAAAAGGGCACTTCTCTTTCCTTCTAACTGACACTCTGCTCCTTCCTCCTAACTGTGACACTCTGCCCCTATCTGTTGCACTAATGCTGCGCTCATACAAACAGACATTTATACAGTTCATAAACACTTGCATTTTGGGTTGGTTTTTTTTTTCAGTTATTAATTTTCTGCCAGACTAACTCGCAGAATTGATTTACCACAGACTGTCAGAGGCAGTTCAAAACAGTGTGGGAGCAGGCCCTTCTCTTTGCAGCACCCACATGCTAACAGGCTCAGCCCATCTCATATAATTTCACCTTGAAAACAAACAGAAAAGACAAATATGTTGCTTTTAAAAATCTTTTTCTTTTTTTTCTTTTTTTTTAATATAAAGTCTTTAAGTTCCTTGGAGAAAATCCTGGGTTTCATCACTGCTCTGCTCCCTGCAAATATCTGCAAGGCCTCTCTTCCTGCTCCCCGCTTCTTGTCACTGGCACTATTCTAGTGTTATTTTACAGAAGATGGTAACCTGCTGTTGCTATCAGTTACCCCACTGGCTTCAATGGCAAAGGCCTCCAAGTATGTATGTACAACAGTATTTCTGGTATTTCCAGACTATTTCCTAAAAATCTATAAAACCTTACACACAAAAAGCCCTGGGAGAATACAAGAAGTTGCATCCATACATACAAAAGTCTGGAACAAGTGCCTGGGTCATCAAATTATCATCAAAAATTACCATAATTTGCCTGTCTCACATTTTGGCACTATAAATAAGTAGGATGTATATAGTTTATAAAACCATTGGTCCATTTTTACAATGGCTGAAATAAGTGTAAATGAGGCAAGAAGTCATGACCACTTAAGCAGTTCAACACTATATTGCAAAACAGAGTCCTACCCTTGATCCTTCCAGAGATCATCTGCAATTCTACAGCTCTCAAAGAGCTCAGTGGACATCTAGACCAAACGCAAGTTCTGGTCTTACTCCCAGGCATCAGTTCTCCAACCATATCATTTCCCTGAGGACCAGTGAAAATACTTGTCAGAATAAGCAGTGTTCAATACAGGTCACAAGGGTGAACTGATCACTTTTTAGTGTTCTTGTTCCTGTGGCCAACACAGCTCCTGAGGGAAGAAGGTGGCATACACGAGATGGAAAGGGATGCCCACATCACTTACTTAGCAAGTGAGACAGACAAGAGTGCTTCAGCCTGCCCTGGGACCTAATCCCAGATCAGAAAGCACAACCAGCACATTTCTAACTAATACACTTGGGTGGAGGATCACGAGAGGAATGGGGAAGCACAGACAGAGCTGGCATCAAGAAAAGGCAAGTGCAACGGGATGACTGAAGAGAAACCATGATGTTGGAACAGAGCTGTGAGAGACTGATGGATTTGGCTTCTTTTCTCAGCTCTGCCACTGCTCTTGGGCACATCTGTCATTTCAGCAAATCTTCCTTCTCCCTGCACTTTCATTTCCTTCTCTCTACAACACAGCGATGACCTACTGAGGGCTCAGCTGTGAAGAGAGCAGTTGGAACTATTTATGAGGGGCTCACTAACCTCTCTTTCAACAAACCATATTCATTCTGCCTTCAGAGCAAGATTAAGCTGAGTACAGTAACAGAACACGTTATATAATGAGAAGAAAGCTAACGACTGAGCAGCTGCTCATTCAGTGAGAACCACGTATCCTACTATGCATTCAGAAATGAGGGGGTCTCCGTGGGAGGAAACACTGAGTTCATGTCTCATTAAAGACCACAATATAAAAGAATTGAGCTACAGCAATGAAAATACATTTACTATGGTAAATTTACAGTGGCATAGGTAAAACTCCATGCTGTAATTTCAATGTTTATTTGTTTGACTTACCTAAAAACATTCTTCCATACCTAAAAACCTTCTTTCATACCTAAAAACCTTCCAAGTGCACACTTCTCTTGTCTGTAATATCTTTGCTTAGCTTCTCATTGTTTTCTAAAAGCCCATCCATAGGCATTCAAGAAAAATAGTAATTACAGAAAAACTCAAGTCAATTACTTAATAAGTCCATACAGACTAAATAATATGCAAATGCAAGTATAATCAAGAAGATTTTGATCCCAAAACCTTAATGGCAAAACCCACAGCTGTCTCAGAGACCCCCTATTTACATACAGGTCAGGATAAAGAAAACTTCCAGGAAAATCCCAACCATAATCTAAACCATAGGTGTGATGGACACAAACAATGCATGCAAAACATCCATGAACACAGACTGTGTTCTTAGGTCTCACTGAAGCATTTGAGATCATTATTTATACACCGGCTCTCAGACTATGAGGGCAGCTACCATGTTTTGGAATGCAGGAATCATTTTCCTAAGTTGCAATTTCAGTTCTAGGATGCTGGCAAAAACTAAATAAATAATTTTTCCTTAACTTCATCACAATAAACTTATTCAAGATAAGCATACGCTCTGTGTCACACCTAGAAATAAGTTGTGAGAGGTGCTGTTGGCTTTCTGCAGAGTAACTTTTCATACATTGAGCTTCTTCTCCTTTACATCCTGGTGTATCTTTATTGTTAAACTATATTTGCTATATTTCAACCACACTTTTCACCTACACGTGCAACAGTAACCTCAGAAAATCCAATTAGTCCAAAAGATGAAATAATCAATGTGCCTTTTGTGGAAGATTCACTGTGGGCAGACAGAGCAAATTTTCTTTCTCTGTTGCCTTCCAAACACCACCGCGTTACCTTCAGAGGGCACCTTTCAAAGCCATCAGCGTGGGCAGAATATGTGAAAGAGGCCTTCTGAAAGCTCAGAGGCAGACAGCTTGGTTGACTGCTCCATTCCTCTATCACAATAGGTCTGACCTGCCTACAGTAAAAATAAAAGGCTTCAGGGGACCTGTGCCACAAGATTAATACATCCAGCAACCAAAAAATACTAAACTGAATATGATGCACAGAAAATAAGCTGTTTCAAGCACAAACAAGTTTATCCACCTCACTTTTGCTAATGTAAACAAACACAAGGCACACACAGCTCAGCTGATGGGAAAACAAAGCCTGTGTAATAACAATCTCCTGGGGAAACAATATAGAGACACAAGGGACAGTTGTTAATCACAATGCAGAAGATATTTCTGTAAGGTGCTCTGACCCTTCAGAGATGACAGCTCTATCAGAGTATGAAAATACTAAGAGACAGCACCTTAGGTACCATTGGAAGCAGTCCTGCACTGCAAATGAATGGCTTGGGATGGAAGAGACTTGAAAAATGATCTGGTTCCAGTGCTGGCAGCCCTTTCATTCCTTTACTGCACAATGAAGAAGCAGCAACAGAGGACCTTGGGATTCTATAGTTAGGGAGGTCACTGACCAACAGTGAATAAAATAGATCTCTATTTTTTTTCAAAGCATTCAACCTGTTATGAACAGGGTGCCAGGGAGCAATTTTCATCCCAGGAACCATGGACTGTGGCCTCACTAACCACTGCTACAAGAGCCAAAGGAGAGCATCAAGCACCTCCATCAAGGAGACGGAGAAGAGGCAGAACGCAAACAGACACCTCTGTACTGAAAAGCAGTAGAAAATCAGCCAGAGGAGGAAGCAGCAGAAATAGACTCTAAATCGAGGATAGCAAGCAATAGGCCGCTTTCTTAAAAGCCACTCTCAGAGCACAAGTGACAGACGATGTAAAGTTGCCAAGGCAGCAAAGAAGTTTTTGAAGAGTGCAATTCTGTACAGTCAGGACATTTTTTCCCCCACACTGTTGAAACAAATCTATCACCTCCTCACTGATAACCAACAGTTGTGGTTAGACTGAATCAGCTAAGAACTATTCCTATCCTGCTTACATAAAATACCAGAATTGTAAGTCATTTTAATCTGCCTGATCCTCACTCCAAAGGAAAAAAAAAAAAAACACCAAAAAAACATGTCAAATCAGGTAACTGCTAACCACAGTGCTCTTCTGCAGCGAATCAGGCTGTCCCACCCAGCACGCCTCCCAGTGCTGCCCCACAGTACTCCAGGAGCAACACGGAGTAGGGAACCCCGCTGACTTCCATCGCATGCCCTGAGGTGATTAGTCCTCATTACAGACTGACTGTTCTCAAACAATTTTAAAACACTTAAGCTCATTTTCAGATCAAGGCAAGCCAAAACATGAGATGTCTAGAAGTCATTTAATAAGAGCAATAACAACAGAGATATTTTAGCCCGTTAACTAACACTGAAAATGATCCAAAACCTGAAACTTAGGATTGTGTGCTCCTGAAGGAAAGGACTGTATAAATTGGATTCTAGCTCAATAACTTTGGTACCCTGCAGCTAATTCTCGCTAATTAAGTGCTAGAATACAGTAAGACAAAAATTGAGATTGATCAAAAGATATGATTTGTGTTTATAATAACTCCTATAATTATTAGGAACAAAAATCATGACGGTTCTCGATGCCATTAACTCACAGGGCAGCAATTAAGAGCTACCACTCCAAGCAGGTCTGGAATTTCTGAGAACCACTAGTCAAGCAACTCCATGGCGAAGCCAAGTCTTAGTAAAACACATCCAGTGCAATCCATATCTGTAAGCAAGTAAGCAAGCAACCCGGAGGGTGAGAAAAATTTCTGAAAGGATTTTGTTAAAGGAAAAATCCAGCATGTCCTCACCCAGGCTCCCGCAGTGCACAGATGTGTCAGATGCAACAGGGTCAGGAGAAGCCCTGCAAGCATTGGGGTAACACTGGCACATAACTAAGGATGGAAAACAAAGAGCTGCCCAACTGTATGGCAAATTTGAGGCACACAGTTACAACAGATCCCATGCTTTTCAGATATGCAGCCATACCATCATTATCACTGCAACTGAGGAAAGCTCCGTGCTGTCCTATGACCTTTAAGGAATGCAAGCTGGGGACAACACAAACTGCAGGGTCAAGCAAAGGACTGGGAGAAAAGTTTTATGTTAATTGGCCCTTTCATACTGTTGCTCCTTGAAAAGTGACAGTAAAGTTGAAAGCTTCCATGTATTTGACCCAATAAGGTGTATATACCAAAGTGTGGGTTCCTACCAGGCACCAAGAAAGTCTGAACACATCTGGTTTGCCTGATGTACTTTTAACCATGAGATTAAGAAAACAACTCACTGGTTTTGCCTACAAATTGCTGTCTTGTCTACATATTCAAGCAATATATTAGGACAACTGGGTGATCACCCTCTGCACGCTCCTTTCCTATAGACTCTTTTTTATTCCTCCCTCCCAATCCCTTAATTTCGTGTCAAGTATAAATAATCTGTGATTGTAAAAACACATATTTGAAATATAACAGATTTATTTTCTATGAGTCATTTTAGAAGATACTACTGGCAAACTTCATAACATCTACAAGGAAAAAGCAAAATCAAAGCCAAGTAGCTTTCCTCTACTTCCTTATTCCCCTAAAACAAACCAAGCTTTCCAGATGCCCAGAAGACAGTCTGTAACTCACACATCTCTATGCTGACCTCACAAAAATTCACCAGGGTGTAACTGTCAGGTTCACCAGTGACAAAGGATGCTCCAAAGAACTGCAGCCTGATACAGTTCCCTTAAGGGATGATGGCAGTCTTCCCTTATACGAATTATTCATTTTTGGTTTACATTGTTAAAGCAGTATTCACACAGAACACCTTTCCAGTAGGTTTTACCCAAAACAGTGGTTATAAGGCCAAAAAGTTAAGTTGAACACCAATATTCCAGACTCTTCTGGAAGATCTACAACGACCACGTTCTAAAACAGTTCCAGACCCACCTGGATGCCTACCTGCACAACCTGGCCTAGGGAACCTGCTTTGACAGGGGGGTCAGACTAGATGATCTCTAGAGGTCTCTTTCAACCCATACAATCCTGTGATTCTGTGGTATCTGAGGATGGGCTGGCTCTATCCATAGCTAACCAACCGCGGTCATCACAAAACGCTGCCTCGCTTTAAGAAATGTAAGATGACTTCAGCAGAAGGAGTTGCTTGAGTTTACCAATCTTTCACAAAGAACTCATTGTTAAATGAAACTCTGAACACGAAATGAGAAGATCTTAAAAAATTATTTATAGTTACTATTGCATCTATAAATGCTCAGTGCTATAAATGTCTCAGCTTAAAAGCCTGACATCCACCTCACACAGATTTCATCTGACTTTGACATATAACAGTGACCCATGCCAGAAATCAGTGTGTGTGTGTTCAAAAACAGGAGAGAATGACATTTCAGGAGGTCAGCAGCAGAGATGATCATTTGCTTTAGAGTACGTATACTTGAAAAATTCTGAAATCATCCACTGCATCTGGAAAGAGTGACTGCTAGAATGCTTACAGGCTAAAATGTCATCTGTGCACATCAAGTCCGGTGAAATGTACTCATCTCTTGGCATTAATACTCCTTTTGCTCCTTTTGCAAAACTGAAGAATGCGTGCAAAGTAATGCTATGGATTCACTTGTCAAAAGCAAGACGCAAGAGTTTCCACTATCAAGGGAAGCCTGCAGAGAGCTGGCCAACGCAGGAACTGCTTCCCTGCTCTGCCCCTCCCCAGCAAGCTACAGACTGCAGCTACATCCCAGGCAGCCCATGTGCTGCTCGTGTTTGGCAAAACACACTCCAGTTTATGCTGAACATTCCTCACACTCAGTGACTTTGTGCCAGAAATCACCACAGATACACACAAGAAGTATTTTATATGTTCGCACACACATATGCACACACGCTTCTTAGCAGCACATCACCATTTGCTTGATTCGAATTTAATCCCAACAAAATAGAAAAAGAGGCATATTTTCAGGAAAGTCATATAGAAGTTGACTGTATTTTATACCATCTGAATCTTGTCCCCCTCTTCTTGCTTAAATGCTGTCAGTGAACATATGACTATAAAAGCTGCCCCGCATCAGTATTTGTCATTCCACCCCTTGCACAAGGTAGCATGACCCAGCCTTGATGTTGCTGGCACTGTAAATGCTCCTAATTATGTATTTTACCCTAATTTTGGAGTACATAAGTAGTAAAAGTTAATGCAGACTTGATGGACAATCATCCCAACGCCACTGAGATACTCACTGAAGTTTTTTATGAATGGGCATCTCTTTCTGTTATGGACATAGCTGTCATTTGAAGTCTCCTGCTCTACAGCTGTTTATCAACCTCACATCTGAGTTTGTTTACACAGACATCACCCCAGCTTTCTGCATCAGCACTACTGAATGCTCTACCAATAAACTATTTTGTCTTACAGGTATTTCACGGGCACCTTGTGGGCTTTTTTCCTCGCATCTAGACAGTTTACATTTGCTCGGCTGCTCATAAATGACACCCTACTGCTGCTTGCAGGTTGGAACTTCTTCCCACACAGATTTCATTTTATCATCAGACTGTTTAATTCGGCACATATAAAAATGTCATCCTCGTCATAAGGAGAGAACTAGACAGCACTGTCTTCAAGTTTTCTGCATAAACTGTGACAAGACACAGCTACTGCAATACTAACACGTCTGTGGAGCATATCAGTTGCAGGATAAGGCCAATGCAGGGACTCTGTTCAAGAGCTGTGCCTCGCTGTTTTCCAAACTGCAATGAAATCATGAAGTAATATAAATTAGTAACACATTAACTGTATTACATTACTGGTAAAAACCATCACCTTTCAGTATCAGTCTTGAACACATTAACACACTGATAATGTATCGTGGATTTTTCCAGATATTTTATCCAAGATGCTGAATATCTGAATGATCCATGAAAAATCCCTACATGCAATTAAGGGCTGACATTTTAATACAAAACAATACTGGAAAACTCACATACCTTACTGTATTTAAAATTGTTTGATAATTTAGAAGTTAAATAAGTTTAACCAGTGACATCTGTGTAGTTCATGGCATTATTGCTGATGTATAAAATATTCTATGTGAGATGATGAAAAGATTGTGTATTGAAAATATATAGTGTGCTAATGAATTCAACAGATGGGAGTTTAATTGCACTGAAAGACAACTGAAATAAATTAACTAACAGAATTTGCCTAACTGAAAATAAATCTCCAAGTGTGAATGGGTTTTGTTTCATTGGAGGAAGGGTTTCTCTTGGTATATGCCTCCTTCTGACACATCCCACTAACAGCCATGCCTCAGCTCCTAATAACCACTAAGTTATACATATAAACTTCAATGCCAGTTCAGGGTTTCTGCTTAGATGTCAATATATAGAAGAGGCAAACAAATTAAGACACAAGTGAATCACCACACCGATGTTTCACATTGCCTTGTAACCTGGAAAGAGCAGACACCCATGGTTGCTTATGTCCATGGGGCTTCATTTAGACAGACTGGACTGTCAGCTAAAGGTTTGAATCTATTTCATCATAAACGATGTTGGTTTGAAAGGCAGCTATCATTAAGATGCCATGCTGAGGGAGAAAAAGTGCTTATTTTAAATAAAACTTATCTATGATGTTAGATCCACTAAAGATCCACTTAGGAATCTTTAAAACAAGTCCAGCGGCAACTGCTTTTCAGTCCTTGCCCCATTCATTCAGTAGAACAGATTTTGGAGTTTACACAACAAAATCAGACACCCTAACCTCAAGGTTATAGTCTCCAAAACACCACCACTGCATCTACTCATCAAGTATATATATGCTATTACTTCTTATCTCATTTTTGTTACTCCACAGTGAAAAAAACGTATTTTACATTAGAGCCAAAATTAAATCAAATTTAATTCCAAACTAAGCTAAACAATTAAAGACTTTTTAGCTTGATGAAGGGCCACCCCATGCAGCTGCTCACCCAGCCAAGTCTCCACTGGCAATATCTGCAGTGGGACAGCAGCACAGCCACACTTCTCACAGGGGCATCACTGAACACATCACTAACGCCCAGCAGCAGATACAACCCTGCTCTGCACCACAGAACATACCTTCCCTCTTCATTAGTAAATTTAAAAATATTTTACCTAGATCAATAAGCTACCAACTAATATCCTGAACTTGACTGCTCCCGAATTGATATCATTAAACCTGTAGTGCAAAGACCCCAGCTAGAAGCGAGCGAGGCTGTTTCAGATGTAGCATTATCGTATTTCTCTGGAGATACAAATTCTAAACACATAACTCACTCATATAACATTACTGGTACACAGACGTTCACAACTGGAAGTACAAATTTCCAGCCTCTACCCTTTCATCACACCAACTCTCTACATCATATGCATGCTCCACAGAGCCTTCAATCATAGTATCAATGAACCTTACACTGAACAGAGCACAAAAACCACCTTAACTACATAATGCTACAAAAGCTCCCTTCAGGTGAACAATTTAGCCTGCAATGTAACTTGGAACATTTGGAGTAATTTTTCTTCCAGACAATATTTTTTTAATAATTCTGGTCTTCAAGCAGTGACTTACCTACTTATGATTTGATTGCATAATCCATTGCGTTAGGGATTTTTCATCAATAGAATATGTTTTCAATATGGCAGAAACTGAACACATGAAGGACAATAACTAAGGTGCACATTACATAGCCATCTGTTAAGTCAGGCCTTAGCCCCAGGAGTGAAGACAGAACAAGTAGATGAGAGCTAAGTACAAGAGGCCAGCCTCATCTTTTTCAGCTTTACTCAGCTCTATGAGCTCACTAAGCACACGTATATTTGGGGATGAGGAGCTTGCAGGCATGCAGAAACAATGACAAAGAAAATACTTCTGGAAACTGAACACACGTGCACATTCTGCTGAATATTCACCATTGAGGACAACAAAAACTGTTTTCAGGGAAACAGTGCAAGTGAAGAATTAATTTTTTACAACTTTCCTCAATCACCGCAACAAGAGCAAGGCTGCTTCTGTGACAGGCCTGACTGAACCCCACACACTGAGAACCAGCACTGCCCAGAGACACCGGCTGCAGAGCTGGGAGCTGCCCTGCACCGCCACCGTCCTGTCCTGCAGCTGACAGCTGTCACCAGGAGCACACCAAGGCCACTGGAGAACTAGCACTGCCTGGAGATATGTCATGTTTTCTCCTGGAGGACAGACTTTAAGTCTGGTTTTGGCCATTAATGTACCTAGTCTGGTTTTGAGAACAGCGTTAAGAATGCCTGCAGAAGATGATGTGGGTTAGCACTCTTTTTCCACCTCATCTCCTCCCAAACTCACGCGGAGCAAAAGCTGTATCACTTACAGGAGTGAAATCTGATCTGGGCAGTCCAAGATGTTGAAGCAGGGCAGGCCCAGGTACACGCTGCTAGCCAGCACGCACAGCCTGCCTGTCATCTGCGGGCAACTACAGCAAACAAAGCCACCGAGATCCCATTTGTGAGAAGACCGTGCCACTCTGCGATCTGCCGGTCCCAGAAGTCACGGTGCCGCTGGAGAGAAAGGAAAGCTCTCTCCCATCAGCAGCTCCCCGAGCCGGGATGTCACACGTGCACATGCACGGGGAGGTCACGCTCCAGGTAGGCTTCCATTGCAAACCCACAGCTGCCGTCGCCGGGCTCCGCATATTTATCCTATCTTTGCGCAAAAACACCTCTGAGCGGCACCCAGCAGGCGATCGGTGCGACGATTTACGCCCGCAACACGAACGCCTGCCCTTCTTACGAGCCGCCGAGGAAAGGTTTCTCCGCGTTCGCTGCCGAGGAGGGCTGCAGGCACAGGGCAAGGAAGGCCTTGCGCGGGGGCCGGCACTCGCCGGGAGCCCCGTCGCAACTCGGCGGCTTCCCCGCTCGCCCCGCGAACAATGGGCCCCGGTACAACGGAGGAATGCGACCCGCCCGTCCGTCCGCCCGCGGCCCTTTGTCCGCCCGTCAGCGGCCGCACGGCTCTCCCGGCGCGACGCGTCGGCTCCGACCCCTCCCGGGCGGCCCCGTCGCGGCCGCGCGCTCCCGCAGGCCCGGGCCCGGCTCCCTTCGCCTCTCTCCTCGGAACGGCCTCTCCGGCGCCGAGCGCGGCCTAGGCGGGAGCGCCGCGCCGAGAACGAGCCGCGAGGCGCCGCTCCCCGATCCTCCCCCTCCCCGGTGCGCCCCCGGCACGGCGGGCGGGCCCTCTCGGAGCCGCGCGGCTCCCGCCGCCCCTCGCCGGCACTTACCGGCCGCGGAGCTGCGAGGAGAAGGCGGGCCGGGACGCGGCGGCGGCGCGGGGCGGCTCAGAGCGGCCGTGCCGCGGCCCCGGGCATGGCGGGGCGCGGGGGAGGGGAGGCGGCGGCGGCGGCGGCGGCGGCGGGGGGGAGGGGAGGCCGAGAGGAAGTTGGCGGCGGCGGCTTCTTCCTGCTCCGGCGGCCCTCAGCCTCCTGCTGGCGGTGACAGCGACGGCGCGGCCAGAGCGCCGCCGCGCCGCGGTGCACCATGGGAAGGCGCCCGGAGGACCGGCGGGGCGAGGAGCGGAGCCGCGCCGAGCGGAGCGCCCGCAGGGTTACGCGCGGGTCAGCGGGCGGGAGCGCGTCCACGAGCCGGGCACGGGCAGCGAGGGCGGGCTGCGCACCGCGCGCCTGCTCTTCTCTTCCATCCTCCGTTCCTTCCAGCTCGAGGTGCGTGGAGAAGGTGTCGTCGGTGCCGGCGGAGACGGTACGGCGATGCTGGAGGGAACTACGCTGCTGTTCCCCCGCTGGGACGCAGCCGGCAACGTGCGCGAAGGGGCAGCTGCCGGAAGTCCCGACCCTCCGCGATCGCCGTGTTCGCCACGACCCCAAACGACCTGGGGACGAGCAGAGGCCGCGTCTCCCTGACGTGCAGCCGTTCCTCGGAACAGCTCTGCACCCAAAGAGTCTGCATCTGCGCGGCTCTGTGTGGCAGCTCCTCACGCAGCCCTCAGCTCCAACCGTGTGAGGCTTCGCCGTGGCTGTAGTTGGCACTGGGGCGCCCGTGCCTCGAGTGCTGTGCTCGGTGGTGGGCCTCTCACTACAAGAAGTACGTTGGGGCCCTGGATTGTGTCCAGAGAAGGGCAGTGGAGTTGTGAAGGATCTGAGAATAATTTGAGGGAACTGGGATTGTTCAGCCTAGAGAAGAGGAGGCTCGAGGGAGACCTTATCACTGTCCTGCTCCCTAAAAGGAGGCTGTGGCAAGGTGGAGGTTGGCCTCTCCTCCTGAGTAACAGCAATAGGCATTAAGATATGCTAGGGAAGTTCAGATTGGATGTTAGGAAACATTTCTTCTCAGAAAGAGTGGTGGTGCAGTGGCACAGGCTGCCCAGAGAAGTGGTGGAGTCACCATCCCCAAAGGTGTTCAAGAACTGTGGAGATGTGGCACTGAGGGATGTGATGGGGTCTGGTCTGGTGGTTTGCCTGTGATCACAGAGGTCTTTTACAACTTTAGCAGTCCTATGATTGCCCTAGCCTGCATGTCCACTGGGACCCAGCCAGCAGTGTGCATGGGACAGCAGCCATGGGATGCCTTGGTATCCAGACAGAAATCCAAAATCAACAGACTGTCATCTCTGTGATCACGGTGCTCTCCCTGACTCCAAACAACGTGGGGAACTGCGGGAGACCAGATTTCTTCAGGTTGCTTGGAACAGCTCTGCACCTGAAGCATCCACATCTCCACAACTTTGTGTCCTGGTTCCTCATGAGGCCTTCAGCTTCTTTCTCTTCTGGAGCTTACAAACACTCCCGTGTTTCTCTAAATAAAGTCTTTATCCCAATGCCACGCTTAAACACGTGCTTAACTAAATTGCTTGATGTCACTTGCTTATAATTAAGCATGTGCTTAAGTGCTCTGCTGGATGAAAGCCAAAATCCACACAAGCTCTATTGGGTGAAATTTACCAGCTTCACTAGGCTTAGCTTTGTGACTCACTCAATCAGCAGCAGCCCAAAGTGTTTTGCCACAGGCTTAGTTGTTCCCAGGTTGTCCTACAGGATTGCCTTGTCCCCACCACAGGGCTTACATCCTTTGTTGAGTCCTGTTAGGATGAAGATGCATCTGCCTGGTGAGTGAGCAATACTAAATTGTTTCATGTAAGGCTTCTAGTTCCTTTTAACGATGTGCCTTAATAAGATTCTGCAGCCCTGTGGAGGTCATAGATGGTGCCATTTAGTTATGGTGTAATAAACTGCATTAAGAAAGAGTCGATGACATGAAGACCCAGTTTGAAGATCTGCCCTGACTTTATGCAATAAGTATATTTCAAAATAATTGCACGGACTCTGCATGAACAAAGGAAGGAGTTAATAAAATGTGGCTACAGCTCATGCAGTTGTTTAGTTCTACATAAGTACAAGAAGTGTCATTAACCCGCTTGCTGAATAATCACAGAATCACACACAGAATTGTAAAGGGTGGAAGGGACCTTTGGATGTCACCTGGTCTAAGCCTCTACTAATGAATCTGGAATGGCTTGGGTTGGAAAGGATCTCAATGACCATGAAGCTCCAGCCCTCTGCTGCAAACAGGGCCACCAAGCTCCATATCTAATACCAGACCAGGCTGCTCAGTGCCCCATGCAACCTGGCCTTGAACACCTCTAGGGCCAGGACATCCCACAACCTCTCTAACCAGTCTGTTCCAGCACCTCACCCTTCTTGGTAAAGAACTTCTCCCTGATATCCAGCCTAAATCTTCCCTTCCTCAACTCAAAACCATTTCCCCTTGTCCTGCCATTATCTATCCTCGTAAAGAGTTGACTCCCCTCCTGTTTATGGGCTCCCTTTAGGTACTGAAAGGCTGCAGGGTGACCTAATTGCAGCTTTTCAGTACCTAAAGGGAGCTTTCTTTTCTCCAGGCTGAATAAGCCCAGCTCCCTCAGCCTGTCTTCGTAGGGGAGATACTCCAGTCCCCTGATCATCTGTGCAGCTCTCCTCTCGACCCTCTCCAACAGCTCTGTCTTTCTTGTACTGGGGGCTCCACACCTGGACACAGTGCTCCAGATGGGGCCTCACAAGGGCAGAGTAGAGAGGGACAATCACCTCCCTGTCCCTGCAGGCCACCCCCCTTCTGATGGAGCCCAGGATACCATTTGCTTTCCAAGCTCCAAAAGCACACTGCTGGCTCATGTTAAGTTTTTCATCCACCAGGACCCCCAAGTCCTTCTCTGCATAGCTACTTTTGGGGATTGCTCCTTCCAATCTGCCTATACACCTGGGATTCCTCCAGGCTTTATAAAGCTTTTAAGTTTCCAAAAATAGAGTTTTAGAAAGTGAAGGAAGCTGTACACATACACAGCTTGATTTTTTTCCCTTCAAAGACAATTAATTTGGTGATTGCATTCATTTATACCTGTCAAAAAACAAAAAATATCTTTAGAATTTTGTTAAGTCTGAGTCAGGAAGTTCAGCACAAAAACCTCTTTTTAAAAGGCATGGAGCAATTACAGCTTTCTGCAGGGTGAGCGCAAGCCTTTCTCTGAAGAAGCATCAATTAGAACCTGCTTTTCAAAAATTTTGTTTAGTAATTAACAGTATAATATGAAGAAGACTGTTGTATTTAAAGCAAAGAAGTAAGACTCATCATACTTGGTTTTTAAACGCATTCAGGGATGGGGACTCAACCACCTCCCTGGGGAGCCTATTTCAGTGCTTAAAGAGTCCCAATCTTTCAAACGAATGCAACTGGTGAAAAACTGCAAATATCCCATTTAATTACATGAAGTTATCAGATGCTAAAGCAGAAATAAAACCAAATGCCTTCTTCAATTTCTCTCCCCCTCAATCTGCTGTAGCCCTAGTTAATGTTAGTTTGCACAAGTGTTATAATGAACAGTGCTTCAGAAGGGCCTAGACGAACACCGGAGGTTTCAACATGAGCTGTCGTCTGGAACCAATTGCTAGTAAAAGATTGAGAATCTTCCATCCAGTTTTTCAATTCAAATATCTCACCAGGGATTTAACTAGCACAAATACTCAATGCTGAAAATTAAATGAGTCCATTGTGTGAATATCAACTCACGTTATCTGTAAATTGCTCCTTTTTATTTCAACATCCCTCATTGAATTTGTGTTTTAATCTTCTTATCTCCCCCTTTTTTTTTTTTTTTTCCTTCTGTCTTACAGCAGCCTTTCAGTCCGTGATCACATGGAAACCTGACTCAATTGGGGGAGTCTGCACTGCCCTATATTGCTGGCAGATCAGGAATCAATAGTAACCAGTCACACAGTGATATGGTATGCTTGTCCAAACATTAACTAATACAGAGAATCATAATTATATATGTCTGAGAGTACCTGTGCATCCAGTGCCTGCAGACAAAAAGAATTTATTACAGAAAATATTGATCCAAAGGGAAGTCACCTAGCTCTTTTCATCTTCAAAATCTTTTCTGCCCCTAAATTTCATTAAATAAGAACTCTGTTCCTGAAGCCTTGAAGTCTTCACATCAGATTGTTTTTTAATGGCACAAACATGCCTGACTTGACTTGCTCGTTTATTTTACAAACTTGAAGACGTTACAAAAATTCCAGAGAAAATGAAAAGTAATGGTTTGATATGAGATATATCTGTTTGGAAACAGAAAGACAGCAAGTCAGTGTCAGTCAGGATGGTTTTGTGTAGACGTAAGACATTCAGATATCTGTTGTACATTTGACTTGGTCCCACATGGCATTCCTGTAAAATTAACATTATAAATCTCCAGATTAAAAGGAAAGAGGATGTTTAACGTCCCATGCTGAGATGCCTAATAGACAGAAAAAGCATAAATGATAACACAGTACTCTTCCTAACATGAATTGTTCAAATGACACAATGAGGCAGAAGTTAGAGAATCAATTTCTCTGCCTTAAAACACAAACTAGAAGTGGAGCAGGAATCCATCTGCTCTTACCTTAGATTTGCTGTCTAGCTAAGGCATTTAAGTTGAATTAACTGAAGATGGGAGAGCAAGGTCTTAAGCTCCCAGCATAAACATTTTAGGATTAATCCTTTCAGAATAAAATAAAGGAAACTGGATATTTTAGGTCTTCAAGGGAGAGCATCCATACAGGGATTTGGTGGGCTTTAACTAATGCAATTTAATGTCACACCCTTACTTAATTCATCTTAATCTTTCCTCAGTGTCCCACTTCAGCTGACATCTTTAGTTTGAAGTATTATGGTGGATCAAATTCAAAAGAAAGCATTAGCTGAACCTTTAGTTAAAGCCTTGCCCATTATGGAAAGGTTACCCAGCATAGAATAAGAAATGATAGGCCAGCTACCTTATACCTACTTTGTGTCAATACTCTTGGTTTACTTTGAAGTGTTGTAGCCTGCATCACACCAGCAAACATATACTGAGAGTTCATGCAAAGTAATCACTGCATTTGAAATTCAGATATACAGCCTCTCACGAGTCTCATACTTACCCAACTAAAAGCAAAACTCAAAGATTGAAAGAGCAGGTAGGATACCTGTGCAATATCACTTCCATTTCAATAGTAAAGCATTGCACTGCAGTGATAACAGAGTAGATATTTATTAACAAGGCACTTGGAGTTAAAACTGGAAAACAAACCAAAAAAGCCATTTGGAGATTACATGAGTATTGCTGAAGGCAATGAAATCCGTGAAATACATTCCCAGAGACAAGGATAAAGTTATTGTGTTAAATTGGAGGTTTTGGTGCATTGCTTGAACCAATAGGGAAGGCCAAGAGAGCATGGAAATGTGAGTCTACGAAAGCCAGTAGAAAGATTTCATTTGGTAATGAAGAGGAGGAAAAGGAGGAGGGCACAGATGCGCCAAATACAGGGAGAGATTCTTGAACTGGAGAAGGAAATAGTCCTTAAAAGTTATTGGTTCGTTTGCTCTGTTAATTGCTCAACACAGCAATCAAGGGGGACTTAATTTTTTTGTTTTAAAAGAGTCATTTAAGGTTTTGCAGTCTCATAATCAAAAACATCAGAGTTACCCTCCCTTTACTGGAGACAAAGAAGAATGAAAAGATGGAGCGTCTTGACATAGGTCTGTGAACCAGCCATCTCAAGGAAACTGGGAACTCTGAAAGATTCAAAGAGCAACAAACATAGGATCAAGGGCATGGCAATTCACAAAAGATGGAAAAGATTAGGACTCTTATCTTCAGAGAAAAACAAGAGAGACAGAATAAAAACGCATAAAGTAATATCTGGTGCAGGCTTATCAGGAACTTCTTCCTATGTCATATTGTAGAATAAAGGGACGTTGTCTGGAGTACCCAACTAAAGGTGGAATAGTCAAAACTGAGTGGAAAAAAAAGAGATAAAAATATGTTGTGGTTCATCCAAAGCATTGATGCTGAAGCAAAGGGACTGAGAAAGAAAATGGGTTACCAACCTCAGTATACGAGACACATCGAAGTTCATGATTCTGCATGCACTTCAGTTTGTCTGACACCACACACTGCTGTTCCCCCAGGTCCTTTTCAGCTGTGATCTGTCCCTCCAGAGCTGTTCTTTAGCCAAACAGGAAGGACATGCAGCCTTGTGCCAACCAGCCACTGTTCTCCTACTGGAGCAAGGTCTGAGACAGGAGACTGCAAACCCACCCCACTGCTGTCTCCCCGTAGCATAAGGAATGCTCATTTTTGGGGGGACATCATTCACCCCAGTCAGCTGAGAACTGGCTGGACCTACTTGGCTGTTGTGGAAAGAATGGAGGATAGATCTGAAAAGAGCTTGTGTGTATCAACAAGGTGCTTCCAGCTGTTTTTGTGCATCTTGTTTAAGCCAATAATGAACAGCAACAAATGAGGACAGCACTGACAGCATCTGTGAAGAGAAGGGTGAAGGTCTTCACTGTGAAGCCTTATTCAAAACAAACTTGTCAGTGAAATCTACTTACTACTGAATAGCACCAGCCATTAGATTTATGAATAGTTACACATTTCAGGTAGTACCAATGAAGAGCTGAACTTGAAAGGGGATCCTAGAAGAGCCAAGAGTTCTAGGTCACATCAGAGACACATCAGCAGTTTAGCCAAAAATTTGTTTAGAACACAAGACAAAAGTCAGAAGACCAGCAACTACCAGGAATAAACATGGCATCACGTGTGCACATTAAGAAAAACTTGACCTTTGAAATGCTAATATATTCAATTTCATACCTGGAAAGAGGTCCCTCCTCTGCTCCTCTCCATGGATCCAGCTGGTAAGGAAGGGTGTGGTCTTTCTTTGCAGATGATCTCATTAGGAGCAGCAGTTGGGTTTGTTGGTTTTTGTTTGTTTGTTTGTTTTGTTGGGTTTTTTTTGTTTGTTTGTTTTTGCACCATTAGGGCTAGTGATGTAGCAACAACTGATTAGTTTCAGCTAACAGCACTGATATGATTTTCAAACCATACATGACATCCAACCAGCTCAAGAGAAGAGCCCCATTTTTGCTCATCCTAGCTTGCAGAGAACATGCTGACTACTGCCTGCCTGGGAAATCCAGAGAGCCCAACTGAGCCTCAGGGACAGTGTTAAGATGAAAGTGATCAGAAGGACATCAAAATGGTTTGACTGTGGGCTGGGGATACCCCAGACAATAAAGACTGTTTGGTAAGTACTGTCTTCCATCTGCAAAGCAGATGAGGGTTTAATGCCAAGGATAATTTAAAAGTCAAACGTACGAGTAAAATGACTTGTAATAAATAAAACCATGTTTCTTTGTAAAGGGAACAGGCCTTGTTTGCTGGCTGGGTGTGCGCGCACCAAACCAGACAAGCAGATGAAGGAAAACCACTCCCTGGGTGCCTGCAACACAGAGCTGGTTCTCAGTTCTCAGAAAGGATATGGAGAGAATATATACCAATAAAGAACTGCTCTGAAGGATCTAGATGCTAACTTTGCAAATCGGCTAAAATAAATAAAGGCTGGAGATACTGAATCTTTCATTAAGTACAGAAGGGCAAACCTAAGAAGGTGACCTGAAATACATGCATCTCTGGGGAATAGAAGATCTTTATTATAAACCAACATATTATCAAATCTCCTTATCACCAACAGCCAATGCAGGCTGGCGGGCTGAAATCTGTGCCAGTTATTGGAATACAAAAACCATCACAAAAAGCTACCACTTCCTTTGAAAAATTTTATATTTAGATGTAGATCAAGGATACTTTTGTTTTGTCAGATTGGCCATTTTTGATCAACTCACTTCAGCACATACAATTCAAGATACAATAGCCAGTCTTATTCCTGACCACATGCAAAGCAGCAATATTTTACAGACCAGTTCCTGTCTGGGAAATGCATCTGTTTGAAGTTCATCCCACTTATGTGCTAAAATGGCCACTTTTTCCACGCAGCTTACAGAAAAGTTTACAAAGCTGAAGCTATCAAAAATTAAAATATCCTGTGCTGTAGCTGTGCACAGTAATGAGTAATCTTAATGCTGGTGAGCATTTGTTGAAATCGGTGTTCTTAAAAAGCAAATAGAAATAGGTCAAATTCAGTGCTACAGTCGTAGAGAAATAACATCATTTAGGAGGGCAGAGAAGTAGCATACAAGGTAAGCTCAAAACACTGTTTTTCCTCTTAAATTGACTGTGTTATTAAAGCAAATTATATACAGTAAATACAAAAGTATCTTGAATCATAAGCAGAAGAAAGAAAGAGAAGATCAGGGAGCAGGACAGTACCCAGAAGGCTGAATGCAAGCCAGTAGATGGGGTGGGCCAAAGCAAAAAGAGGATGTTGCTGTGCCTTCACCACAGGAGGGCTGATCATAAGCACGTAAAGTGCTGCAGCTTCAAGGCAAAGGCCTGTGAAAGATGTTCTCATAATAGTTTGGAACTGTAAGAACGCATCCTCTGAAGCTAAAATAGAAAAGTCAAACAACAGTTTCAGAGACCACTCAGTGTCACATTGGACTGACCCTAAAGAAATAGAATCATAAAGAGTGGAAAGACCACTACAATCATCTAATCTAACCATCAACCCATGCATGTGACTGCTCTAAACCATGTAATCAGCGTGACATCTATTCCATCACCATCCTTTCTGAGAAAAATGATTTCCTAATATCCAACCTGAACCTCCCCAGCTCAACCTGAGGCCATTACCTCTCATTCTATGGCTAAGAGGCTGGCCCCACCTCACCACAGCCTCCTTTCAGGGAGTTGTTGAGAGCCATAAAGTATCCCCTGAGCCTCCGCTTTTCCAGACTGAACCATCCCAGTTCTTCCAGCTGCTCCCCATAGGACTGTGTTCCTGACCCCTCACAGCTCCATTGCCCTTCTCTGGTCACGCTCCAAAGCCTCAATGTCAGATGTACTGGTGCAGCCCCCTGACCAAGCAGAAGAGGGAATTTGCCTTCATCTTATATCCTACAGCAGGAAACCTGAACGGCCTCTTCCTCCTTCTGAAAGCACCCAGCAGCCTCAGGCTAACCAGTCTTTCTCATCTTTCCACAATGATCTGATTCCTCCACCCTAAGCAGCCCAACCTTATGGTAGGCCACAAGTAGCCATTGGCACCCAGCATGCCACATGACTGCCATTGGACCTGCTCCATCCAAATTTCAGGTTTACGGTCACCTGCACTGTGTCAGTGCCATGGGGAGGGTGGCAGGAACACACCTGCAGCTGAACTCCCCTCCAGCTGCTCTGAAATGTGACAGAAACAACAGGAACGTATGTGTTGCAAGGAAAAAAGATAATCAAGTAATTGGAAGGAAAAAAAAGAAATAAAAATGAAGAAAATAAGAGCTTAGCTGATGGTGCTGAAGGAAGATGAGGGAGGAGCACCTCCAGGCAGCCTGGAAGGAGCCCACACAGCAAAGGGCTGCAGCAAATCCTCTGCCCTGGGGCATTTTTTTTTCCCCCAACAGAAGGTACAAGCTGGGGCTTTGCTCACAGAGTTCCTGTCAGAGATGATCCCCACCCAAGCATGAGATCCAGAAAAACCTCTGAGGGCAACTTCACTGCTGCTCTGCATCTGGAGCTACATACAGCAGCACAGCTCCAACGCGCATGCTTCGAGCTGAGGAAGTGTGGATGAAGATGTAAGCACAGTGGCAGAGATCTGTCTCTCTGACAGGCCAGCTGTATGCAAAAAAAAAAAAAAAAAAAAAAAAAAGAACAGGATTTCTATTGTTTTAACACTTTGGGCCTGCAAATGGAAACCAGCTTGTCTCTCAAAGACATTGTTCAGCAGGAAAGTCTTGAGCCAAAGCTTTTAGTTCTCACAGTTACAGCAGGGACAACACATCAGTGTGCAAGGCAGGGCTTATGAGGAACATGAATTAGATTACTTTTGCCACTGTTTCCTATTTCTTTCAAAGCCCTGTTGTGCATCATGCTGTCCCTGTCACAGGAGCTCCTGTCCCATGCAACCAGCTTGGAATCCAGCTACCACAAAGGTGGGAGCACTGCAGAACCACACACATTCCGTCACCTTCTCCATTGCCATCCCTGTGCACGGCACGGGTGCTGCCCTCAGACTGCAGCCCACGGGCACTGCATGTGCAGCAGCACTGAGTGGAGATAGGCGAGAATCGTAGCTGGTGCTGCTGGGATCTGGCTCCAGCAAGCACAGGTACAGACAAGATTTATTGTTCCTGTTGGAACACGTTCATTTGTGGATCAGCAGCTGTTCTGCATGCACGGTTTGAGTTAACTCTTCTTTTGCAGAGAGCTCTATAAATCTGCACTGATCTCATTAGGAAGCAAAGAAATTTTCCCACTCTGACATACTGTGCTGGGCTCTCTAGCTAGGTCCTCTGTGTCTCTGGGATCAGCATCCTGTGCCTTGAACACAGAGAGCAGCAGTATGTGGACCTGCACTTATTTCTCTTTTACAGGAAAAGCAAGACAAAGAAGCATCTTTAAGACAGGGGTTCCCTTTTCTAGAGAAGAGCAAAGCAGATGTTTCTGGACCGCTCCCAAGAAGGATCTGTCAGAGTCCCAATTTCTGATTTTCATAGCCAAAAAGGGGACCAAAATCTTCAAAAGCAGAAAAACAATGACCCACTATGGCTTCTGTTCCTTATTTATAGCAGACTGGATCTGAGACGTAATTACCTCCCCAAGCACAGACAGGGACATCTCCAGGAGCCACCGCTCAGCCCCCCATGCTCTTACTGTGACTGAACCCATCTCACACCCCATACAGTTGGGCAGACGTAAGGAAACTGCACAAAAACAGCTCCAAGTCCCCTTCTCCTGTGACCTCTGGGTTGGATAGTCCTTTTGTAGAAGATAAGAAGAGATTATGCTTCTAAACAAGAGCCCCTCCAAACACTCTGATGTGAAGGAATCACCTTGGTACTCGCTGGCCCAAAGGACAAGCAGCTTTATTTTACCAGCACTTCATTTTCTTCCCTCTTTCCCCAGATTGTGGCAATCTAACATCTGCATGAAAAGTTCAGATACAGCCACATGACAGTTTGTTTTTCCATTTGCTGGATCAGGAGCAGCTGCTGAGACAAACAACATTTCACAACCAGGCAGCCAGCAATGGAGCCACACCTCCTACCTGCTGCAGCGCACCCATCTCCTCATCTCCTAACCAAGGCAGGACTGTGAGAAGCCAGTGCTGGCCACCATGCTGCCAGAAGGCAGCAGGCTGGAAGATAAGTGCTGGCACAGCAACAGGGGAATTGCACAACTGAGCAGGAGAAGACTTGCCACTTGGTCTTCCAGGAATCATAGAATCATTAAGGTTACAAGGACCTCTAAGATCAGATCATCTGGCCCAAATGCCAGCCCATGCCTGTGGCTGCTCTAGGCCATATCCCCCAGTGCCACATTCACCATTTTCCTGAACACCTCCAGGGACAGTGACTCACCACCTTCCTGGGCAGCCTGTGCCACAGCTGCTGTGTCTGATGTTGATTGCAGAAACACCACCAAAACAAACACTTCACACTTCCAGGAGCTGCAGAGATGCATTCTTGTTTAAGCCAGCACAGAAGTTCCTATATAGGGTGTCTAAAGAAAATATTTTCAGATTTAAAAGTAGCATGAAGTGGAGCAGCCACCAAATAGTCATGTGTGTTTGTTAGAAGGAAACTGAAAGTAACCCAGCTAAGCACTACATTTAGCATTTTGAAGCTAAATATAGCAGTGACCGAATCAGCCAGAAGACAGGATTTGAACATAATGGAAACGATCACCAGCAATTGCTTGGGAATATTTTAAAGACCCTGGAACTGGAAAAGGGAACGCCTGTTACAATCCCTGCTCCTGGCTTAGAGAAAATGGGTAGAGGTGAAACATCGTGGAGGGAGAAGGAATAGTAAATCCAAATACAGAGGCTAGGAATGATTAATTAGCCATGAAGAAGCTAGGAAGGGCAGCAGCATTAGCAGTGAGAACAAACTTTGTAAGGAACACAAAGAACAAAAGCATTCCCAGCACATCACAGGAATAGGAGAGCTGTTGGTAATGGAGAAATCAAACACCTCGTATTCAAAAACATTCTGTTCTGCCTCTGAAAACTTGACCAAAAGGCAGGTGAGGCACGGGGATCAGCCCCATTAACAGTCAGTTCACTTGGCTGCCACCCACCCAAATGTACTCCTCTATCAAATGCTGATGGCTTAGAAAGACCCTGGGACAGCCCCTTCCACAGCTACAGGGCTCGGTGGGAGGAGGAACTCAAAGGCATAGCACAGCCACACCTGAAGCTCCTCTGTGGTTCCTCCCAGCATGAGCTGTGGGGTGGGTTATGTGTCTGGAAAGGGCTCCACCAGAAACCATTCGCACCAACTTGCCCTGCGTACCTGAGGAAGCATTTTAGATTCCCTTCATCTCCTCTGATACTTTGCCTTCCTAGGCTGAATGCTGGTCCACAAATAAAGCCCTTTCCCAATGAACGTTCCTGATTCTGGTTTACAGGTTAATTAAGCACTTCAGCTCTGTTTGACATGTAACAATGTGTGAACTATACAAGGATATCTATACAAGGACATGCAAACTCTAAGTCATCCTCTTCATTTCATCCTATGAGGATGCTTAAATCATATCACGCTGTGTGTGCAGCCTTTGCTCAACCACAGCTGTGTGTCATCTGCTGCACGCAGAGGTGATATCTCCTCAGTCAGGTGCACCAGGGATCAGCTCCTCACATTAGCACACATGCAGATCCCTGCAGCTTCTCCTCAAGCCCCAAAGATCATCCAGCATGAGAAACCTCTGAGTCACTGATGTTGATTTCAGCTACGCTTGAAATTCAGGAGACAACCCATGAGACTAGGTAAAAAAAAAAAAAAAAAAAAAAAAAAGTAATATTTCACCTATCTCATTTGAGAGATGGGATTATTATAGGCCTGTCAGTGTGAAAGTAAACCCCGGGAAAGCAATAGTTGATACATAATTAAAAGAGATCAGTGCCAATCAAGACATTCATAGAAACAGACCACGTCAAATTGGTTCCGGTGTCCGTAGAGCTCAGATTGTGTCACAGAATAGCACTGGTGCCCCCACACGAGCAGTACCATCCACAGAGCAGTGACTTTGCTTGGAAGATAAAGCAGGCAAACAAGATTGGAAAAAAAGCGCCGCTCAGTCTTTGGAACAGCCATTTGAAGATTTGGCTTCTGTCACTTCTTCGAGTTTCAAAGCTGCCACCAGAAGCACGTTTCTTCTAAAAACCAAATTCAAAGCAGCACTGGGCAGGAGGAGCTTTCCCACCCCTCCCAGAGGAGCACAGACAGCACCAGCAATCACAGCTATACCCTCAACCGTGCAGCCTGCACCTCCTCCAAGCAGTTATTAAGCAAGAAAGCCGTCCCACCAGCTCAGAAACCTTTGCCATACATCCAGCTCAGTCAGCCTGCTGCAAAACCTGCCCGCGAGCTTCTGCAGCTGCTGCATATCGCAAGCCGCAGCAACGAATGACCTCAACCATTCCAACCAGCACAGCAGGGCTGCAGCAATGGCACGGAGCGGCCCCCTAACGCCGTGCTGGAGACCCACCAGAGGGCGACGGGGTTGCGTTTTCCTCCCGACTACACCGTTAGCACCACGGCATCCCACAGATGCTTGCCACACAAACTCGCCTTTTATCTCCCCTATCTGCTTGCAGCTACTTTTTGAGCTGAAGTAGAATTGGTTTTATTGTTGTCACGATGCCGACTGCTAGCAGAAAGCACTTGTTGCAGACAAATGAGGTATTCACTCATCGCAGCTTGTGGGATGCCTGTGGTATATGGCACATCAGCTCTGTGGGTCCCCAGCCTATGTCTGATTACAATGGTTTTTGCAGGATCAGAGTTTTTGTAAAGATTATGACGGGCTTTCAAAGACAGTAGCTTCTTCTCCTATCTCATCTGTTCAGGAACAGCAAGCAAACAAAGCCAAACAGGATATTAGGGAAAATTTCTTCTCAGAAAGAGCGGTGATGCAGTGGCACAGCTTCCTGGGGAGGTGGGGGAGTCACCATCCCTGGAGGTGTTCAGGGACCATGGAGATGTGGCCCTGAGGGACATGGTCAGTGGGCCTGGACAATGGGTTGGACTTGATGATCTTATCTTTTCCAGCCTTAATGAGGCTAATGTTGTTTCTACGAGAAACAACAGTAATATCACACTGATCTATGGTGTCATACCAGAAAGTAAATCAGTCTGAGCTCAACATGAAGACTGCACCACTACTGGTGTTCCACTCAGCTTGGAGATCTCAGTTACCACCATGTTTAATTCTGTCCTAGACACTATCATTATCATCACAGACACTCCATTTCAATCTTTGAAAACTCTTGAAATTCTTACCTCCTGTTTCCATCTCACTCACCACCATCACCACCTCAAAACAAGGGCAATACAGCACTGTTTTCCCCTCCTGCACATCACAGGTTCAGACGCCAAGAAGAACAACAACCCTTCACTTAAGCAGGAGCTCAATGCTCTGGGCTACCAAAGCCAGAAGGCATTCAACACAGCATCCTACTTCCTTCAGTTGGACCCAAAGTTGTGTTTATGTACAGCTGTGTGTACATATGCATGCATGCATACATGCACGAGAAGCTTCCCCAAGTACTAGCCCTGAGACGCCCTGCTCCAGCTCCAGATGCATGAGAGGATTTGGGTGGTAGGGAGAGGCATATGGGAAAGCAAGGTCTCTCCTAGCTGAGCTTTGCTGTATCACCTCTTTGTGGCAATGCATTTGCCTACAGGACTGCCCCCTTCTCTCCAGCTCACCTGCACCAGGCAAGCTGTTCAGTGGGACTTCAGCTCAGAGGTTTGCTCTGCACTGACCAAATCAATTTCCACACAGAGCTGTTAAGAGTAACTTTGCTTTGGTCAGAAACTTAAGTAGCACAACATTTAAAAAATATATATATGACCATTCAGAAAAATGTCTTACCTCACAGCTTCTTACCCTCCCTACATTTCAGGAGCAGGAAAACGCAGCCACACCAAGGTCCTGCAGGTGGTGGGAAGGTCATGGTCAGTACAACCAATGGTAATGCCTGCCTGTGACATAAGTGACAGCTCCAGCAGTAAGTCCGATTATTCACACAGGTAAGCGATTTTATAAATGAGCATTTTGGTGAGATTAAGTTAACCTACCTGACTGCTATTATTCTAAGGCCTCTCACCTATTTTTTACATTTACTAGATAACAGAAGGAGTTTAGCCAAGGCAGTGGCTTGAGTTACAAAATATAAGTCTGCTCTGTTACTGGGAAGATGCACAGTTCAGTTTGTCTTGTGAACTTTATTAACTGCATGGAAACAGCCAATAACTAGATGATTTTCCCCTTTAAAGAGCTAAAAACTTAAGAAAGGGGAAGAAATCCTCAGTTTGCTAAAATCCACGAGTACACAGACGCAAGCAATGCCTGTCTGGAAACAGCAGAAGTAAAAGGTATAAAGCTAGTTCAAATTATGCTTAACTCAGCTTTCACCCAAGTTGTGTCAAACAGCACAAACCCTTTTGAAATGCAGCTTCTCTCACCCAGACAAGATGTATGAAACTCACAGTTAGGCCTGTTTGGGCAAAAGCAAAGCAGGGCTCAAAGTGGCATATAACAAGCAGATAATTTCAGACTTCAATGCCATGTTCTTCACCTAAAAGGCAAATCAACTAGTTGTGCAAGATTTACTTCTCTACTTTCAAACCAAATTTTGGAGACTGTCTGAGAGCTAAGATGGCCAAGAACCAAATTCAAGAAATTAAGCAACATTTGTCAGCACTGCAAAGACAGCATTTTTACAAAAACAGCATAACAAAAATATCAAAGAGCAATTTTATTTAGCTTATTTGGCACAAAACTTACAAGAACTGTTGTTCCCTTCTTAAATTTAGTACAACTAGCAAGGAAAAAAAAGGCATACGAATACATTTAGTAAGCTGTACAGCAAGTGAAATATGGAAAGAGGCACCAGAAAGATTTACCAAAAATCAAAGTGCATGAAAAATACCTACTGAGCGCCTCATGGTATTGTATTAAGGCACCACTCCTTTAGAAGGCTTACTGAGCACGTCAAGTGTGCAACTTCTTGGTTTGGAATGTAAGAGTCCTTCAGCCTGTATCAGAACTGGATATCGCAATCCTCTGAATGGAACAACACTTCTCCTGGTAAGTATCAAACAGAGAGGCCTCCTTCTGCCCAACGCCACCTCCCAGAAGTGACACTGTCAAAAGCTTTGACAAAGCTAACACACATCAAAGCACCCAGCTTCTTACTTCCGAGTTTGGAGCTGTAGCGTACACCAGATCTTTACAATGGTTTTACAGAAAAGAAATGCTATGGAGACAGAAGTAACATGGAACGTATCAAGTAACCACGTTATTGATAATTTATCAAAACAGCTTTTAAAGACTTCCCGGAGTATCTCTTAAAAAAGATCTGAGTAGTGTTACAACCCAGAGAAAATAAATACACTTCCCAACAGAATATTACAAAGCTTCCTGGAGCATTAGCAATCAAGTGTAATGAATTCCACAAGACTTCAGGAACCTTAGGAATGTAGGAAAAGCCCAATATTAAACAGTGCTAAGTGTTTTTCATAACTGGAAACACTTAATGCAAGTACCTGTAACTACAAACCATGTTATACCGTTGATACCATGTTATACACAGAAACATCATTACAAGAGCCAGACAGACACCTCGGTTCGTTGCAGATTCTGCACATCACTACTCTTAAGTACTAGGAAAATTGCACCAGTTTTTGTATTTCAGTTTAAGAATCAAACCACTTCAGTTACAAGAAGAGATACCATAGACTAGATCCACATCTACTGTAAACAAGTTCCAAACAATCAAACAGAAGTTGCAGAAGTTGCATCTGTTTCTTGCCCAGCTTTGACTTTGGTTTTGCTGCTCAGATGGACCACCAGTTTCCTTAACTTGCAAGAAGTAGTTTGATATGAAATCAATGCCCATATCAAAAGGTAAGTGGGAACCAGTAAATGCAGAGTATTGCATCAAACCGTACAACACCTTTACTGTAGAGAGCTCCAAATATCTCAGGAGCTTAAGACTGCTTAACCTGAACCTTGGAAAAGCACATTTCTCTGTGGGCATGCAAAGGCATTTATATGTGAACCCTATGCATTACAGTATTTCAGTTTTTTGTCCCTCTGATGGTGTAAACCTCAAGAACACAATTGCGTGTCCTATTGTAAAACCAAAGCACCCTTGAGCATTACTAATTCTAAACAGCAAGGGCTAAGAGAAGGGCATCTGGAAGTGATCTACACATTATTGAGCGTGGTGTTCCACAAGTCTCACAAAACAGTTCAGTTCATACTTTCTGGGATAACTTTCCCTACACCTTCGCCCAAGTACAGAGTTGTAGTTTTCAGTAACTCCTACTCCTGAATAATTTGCTACCACATATAAAATATGCCACAATAGTGGCAGCCTGGGCTAAACATTTAACAAGATATCCTTTTTGGCCTTTATTAACAATTGCAATCAGCAGAAAGAAAAACTATTCACTCAACTCATTTATTTCATGATTTATACGTAAGTCATGTAGCAACTTAACATCGGTGTTCAACATTTGTGCTTCCATTCTCTGGCACTTGGAGGAGGAATTCACTTCCAGATAATCACATCTTGCTGAAGCATTCCTTTGCATTTGTCCAAACTTGAATTCCCTTTTAAAATTAAAAAAAAAAAAAAAAGTGAAAATAAATAGGTGGAAATACACTCGGTTTGCAAACATTTTTGTTGTTGTTGTTCCACAGAAAATTCAACAAAAAGCCCCACAGAACCTTACACAAGAGCAGGGCACAGACCACACCAAAATTGGACCATACTGCCTATTACATATATCAGCACGTCTCAGAGTAAGAGTAGGATGGAGGGAGGTTTTACACCAGTGACTTCCAACCTTCTGTGACTGCAATGTTCCTAGATGCTGACAGTTTGTATCTGATCCTCTGCTACTGTGATATACACATCGGTTTGGGTATACACACAGACACACATATGGCTCTATAAAGGCAGACGTACCTTTTTGCACATACTGATCTGCATAACAGCGTAGCTTATAAGCGCCTCCTTCAAATCGTGATTCTTCTGCTCTTTAAACCGTTCAATGTCTGCCCAGGCACTTTTCACAAAGTCTCTGGAATTAAAAGCATTATTTCTGTTAATGTCTATATATTACAACCTCAGCTCATCTTCCCTCCTCTGAGCCCACAGCAGAGCAGTTCCAGGTATGACAAGCACTCCGTCTTTCAGCCAGCAAACCAAGTTCTTAGTTGCTATGCATCCCAGAGTCCTCATTTTACAACTGGCTCTACTACTTAATTCTCCATCTACATCTTATGGATTTTAAACCAGAACCAACTTCACACAATTTTTAGCTTTTTTATTTTTAATATTCAGTAAGCATCACTACCATAGAAGCAGCACAATTCAGAAAATACTTTTCTCTGATTCCGGTGGGATGACTACATATCTTCATACTAACACTCAGTTTGCACAACACTGCACTTTTCTTTTTCAGTTGTCAAGTCAGAATTTTGGTCATTACACTGTGAAAATTCACTTGCCATCAGGACTTGAGACAGCAAAGTACAGCATTTACAAGGCAAATTTGACTTGGGCAATTCACTTCAGGAATTAATTTTATTGGTTTGGTGATATGTCTTCAGTAGTTCTTAACTAAAATGGAGTTAGATTCCTGTAATCCAATGCTTTCATTTGTGCTGGATCACATACACAAGGCAAGTATTCACTTGAAAATTACTTCCAGAGCTAAAAAAGCAGATTTCCAGTACTTCTGTCAAAATGATTAAGAAATTGCATTTACTGAATGTCTTGTTGTTCTGAACTGCTCATGAACCAGTCTTATCTTTTCTGTTCTAATCCTAACATATCAGGAGATACCACATTTACCCCTTCTATTATATGATGAACATGTTTTGACATAATCACATTGCTTAAGGAATGCTGGTTTCTTGCATTCCTGAAGAAAATTTCATTACAGCATTGAGAAGCAGTTACTAAACACAGCTTGCCAGAACTTCTAATCTCTTTCAAACAGGAGTCAGTTGTCCTCCATAGGAAAAGCTGCAGAATATTAGCTTAGGACCCATGCACACAAGCCAAATAGATACTGCATTCGAAGCCAGTCGGCTTTTGAGTTTAGGCTATTCAGCTGCAGATCAATATGCCCACCTGCTAAACATATTACTAACTGAACATGAAAGCAAGCAAGTCAGCCATTAGAGTGGGCTCAGTAACTGGGAAAGTCATCAGGTTTTACATAAGTCATATATTCAGACCAGAAGCTAACTGCATGTACTGTACTTTATTTCACAACTTGCAGCTGACAGGAGCTTTTATAGACAGCTCATAAACACCAAAAATATATTAAAAACACTTATAAAATGCAAACACCTTCAAGAGCATCCAGTCAATGACTTGCTAAGACAAGCCTCGTTTCCTTTGAAAAAATAAAGCCTGTTTACCTGCCTTCCAGATTTTTAGACTTAAGTTGTTCTTCCCCTTCCTGTATCTGCTCTTCCAGAACCTTTATCTTGGCTTCCCTCTGCTCAGGGGTTTCCTGCCCGAACAGCTTGCTGGTCATCCCTTTCAGGGAGAACGTTCTCACGGTCTACAAAAAAAAAACAAAACCAAACACCCCAAAAGCAAAGACACTCTAGGTTTGGGATTCTTGAGCATGGTTGTGAGACAGTGTGATTTTTACCAGTTACTAGGGCTTTTCCTATATGTCCAGCTCATCTTTGGACTTAACTACCGGAAAATGCTTCTTGCATGTCCCATAGGCACGTAGATATGGGAGGCATGGTGGCTCACATTAGACTGAGAGCTAAGCGAGGAGGCAGAGCTAAACAGGAACTTGTATCTCAGCTTTTATACCCAGGAACTCTGGAATCTGCACACACCATTAAATAACATGATGTTCAAATTCTTACGGCTTGTCTATGGATTGGACTCAAGTTTCCACTGATACTAGGAAGTTTCCACAATAGTTTTTCCTCAAATTGAAGCAGGAAAGAACTTAAGTCTTATATTTTGTATAATAAAGAAAAACCATAAAGGAGTTCTCTAGAACATCAACAGATTCATGATGAATCAGTATTGTGTTCAGTATTATAAATACGTGTTACTAGTGGTAGGTTTCTTTTATCCATTATCTTCTACATAAGCAGAACTAGCACCACATACCAGTAACATCCACCTTTCAAAAGGCAGAGAAAGCCTGTCAGAAATCCTACCATTTTTGACCTCAGGGATAGAGTTATTTGTATTATTTTGCTTGAATCCTATTTCCTGCAACCCTCTGCACATTCATTAAGAGAAGTTCGGTACCAAGAGCTTACATCACCAAGAACCAAGTTACTTTTAAACCTCAGAGGCCCACAGCTCATAGGATGCCAACTTCTCATAAATAGAAGCCATCACGTTAGTGCCATTTAAATGTCATTCTAAGAAGTTTGGCTCTCCCTATTAAAAATAAAATAAAATAAAAAAAACAACAAAACAACCCATCCTGGAGAAGAAAGTGGAAAGACTCACTCCTGTTGCCAGCTCCTCGCACTGCTGCTTCTTAGACGTTAGGTCCTGTGCTGCCATTTCCAAGTCATATTGCATTAATTCATGTTTTCTGCAAACTGCCCTGAAAAGTAATGAAAGATCTGTCACGTATTACTTTGTTTTGCTACGTTTCCCTCCATTTAAACTCTACAAATGGCAAAATGCTTTCTTTGGCAGGCAGTACATTCAGTTATTTATCTAGCTCAAACTCAACAGCCTTATCACAGAATGCCTAACATTACAATCGCTGTAGTTAAGCAAGCTTGGATCAAAGTACAAAGAAAGCTCTTAGTACAGCAGCATTCTGCTCCTCTGATCTTCTATTTAGACTCATTTCAAGACACTCTCAGCAGTATGAGCCCTAACACCTACTTAAGAACATCACTGTAAAATAATTTTATTCAAAATACATTTGAGAAAAATCACAGCTATGACAAAAAGTATCTGGAGATAGAGCCTGTCACAACAGCAATGCCCCACTCAGTCGTAAAATTCCTGGCATTTTAATTTTTTAAACAAAACAAGCAAGTGTGCTTTAAGATTCACACAGTGTCTTTCATCTGGAAAAGAGGCGAGTTTCCTCTGACCACCTGCACTAAGTCCCAGTCCTGTGTGGGCTGACAAGGATGCATCCGTACTCCGCTGCCGGATGCACGATCGTCTCCCGGGGGGGCTACTTGTGCTCTGGGTTCTCAGACAGCAGCCATCACTCACCAACTTGAATCTCTACAACATTACTGGACCTCTCCAAGAAGTTCAGAGCCAGCTCAGGAAGAGCATAACAGCACTAGGTACAATCTTACTGCATAAAAAGTTTTGCTTCTGTATCCATGCTTGGAAAGGAGGACTGTCCTGGTAAGACTAGTCTAAAAAACAAACAAACCCCACAGCATTTAGCTGCACAATAATGTATAGCAGATGAAAGCTATACAGCACACTCTGAAACCTGCTGAAATTGTAACAGCTGTAACAGCTCTATTTGGCCTATTTAAAACCTGAAGTTCCCAGCACACCAGGGCACCACTGCATGAGAAGCCAAGGAAACACTGTAACCAAAGGAATAAACAGCACTATCTTCCAGACTAACCAGATTTTAACATTTCATTTTACTATTAGTCATCTTAGTTCTAAATTCTTATTGCCACCCATAGAGCAATCAAATGTGAATAAGCAAAGTAAGAGATGAGAATGTGAAGCACTGAATTTGCTGCTGCTTAGAGAAGAGGATATCAAATTAAACTCAGCACCAACACGTTAGAGGAAAGCATGATGGTCTTTACTCGAGCTGCATACTTCTGCACATACCGTAGTGCTTCTGCATAGAAGAGATACTCCTTCAGCTGATCAGCATAATGTTCCTCTTCTTCCAGAATGTCATCAATAGAAGCTGCATATCTGGTGAAAAACAGCCATGGTTAAATAGGAAGTTCCTTAATCTAAACTGTAAGGTTTACACAGACAGTAACAAGAGAGGACACCTGTTTGACAGAAAGGCCAGTCACAAAGTAAAACAGCAGAACACTTCTAAGAAGGGTTTTTCCTCTGTCCTTTGTTTTTAATTAAACTCTGAATCAGCTAATATAAACACTCCTGCAGGCCTGTTTCTTTGGATGTTACTACAATAAATCTTTTGATGAGTACAAGATTTATCATAAGTTTCCTGCTGAAGATCAGGCAGTTTTTATTACAGGAAAGGGACAATTTACTCCTTTTCTTCAGTGGGTCATCAAGAAGCAGCACCAAGGCAAAAAAGAAGATATGATGCAGAAGAACCCTTGCAAGGCTGGAAGTACTAAGGCTTAGAAATGTAAGCATCACAGCTGACGGCAAGCAAGCAGCAGAATTTAAAGAAGCTGTTTGTATTGTCTGTTATTCAGCCTTTTCATAAGCCTGAGAACACAAAACTCACAGCGGTGTTCCGAACACCAGAACACGAAGCCCTTCAGCTCCTTGTTTCTTTGTCTGCTGTGTAAGTCAGGCATGAGAGTTCAGAGCAAAAACAAGTCTAATCCTGCCCTTTAGAGAGAAAACTTGAGTAGCATGAGGGCTACAACTCCACAGCTCTTACACTCAGCAAGTTCCATTCAGTATCATTTAAGATATCGTCTGCTAAAAATGGCAAAAAGCACTTTCTTTTTCAGTTTATACTGCCAACTGAACACCATTTAATAGGTCTTCCACTAACTAGTATGACTGTTCAGAAACACCTGCAGGGTCAGGCCTACAGCTAAAAGACCTGCCCATCTCAGTTGGCACAGTGACAACTGGACACCGTGTCAGTACAAAGCGAGTACCACTGTCATGGTACAGATGAACAGAACAAATGAGATCCTACCACAAATGCCTTCATCTATTCCGAGACCGGGGCAATCCCTGGCATGGAAGAAATAAGCATTCCCACAGCTGCAGGCTCCCTGCTGTGAGCATGTGTCCACGCTTGCCTACTGACCACTGTATTGCAACCCAAGTGCTAATGAGGGCCTTTCTTGCCTTTGAAGTTTCTGCAAAGTATTTGAGTTCCTGTGTTTCTCTTGGTGTCTCTCTAGTAATTATCTCTGAGGAAGAACTGGCAGAGTCAATCTGAACAGTAACTGGTAGCATGACATGGGAGAGAACAGAAAATCCTGCATGCTCCATAAGAAATAGCATCATTTAGACCCCTGGAAAGACACCGGAGGTGTCTGAGACACTTGCACTGAATGTTACCATCAGGCCTGCTATGAAGGAAACATGAACTAAGACTCTGAAGAGGCAACAGCTACCTGCAGGAGAACTGCTACAATGTGGAGCCTGAGGAAAACGCGGTAGACATGGTCATCTGGTCAAACATGAATTTCAGTATCCAAGCACAAGTTGTTCAGATGCTCTGAACTCAAAGATATAGCAGGGTTTTTCATGGGCATGCCAGGCCTCCTCATGATAAAATTGCCACGCACATACATGTTCTGAAAAATCCTGCAGTCACACAGGTCACGTGCAGCTCACCCTCCATTTTTAAGTTCTGAAGTACAATAATTTTAGTATAGTGGTTAGATTTCCCAGGACAGCAGATGGAATGCATTTCAATTTCAAATAAGTTCTAAGTTTAGAGAAGTGCCAGAGCTTGCATGTGGCAGAACAACTTTCCCAAAATAAACAAACACACATCATAAAAGATCTTACCTAGACAGGATTTTTCAAGTCACACTTGAGTTTGTTTTCAAGGTAGCTCTATGACAAACTGTACTTCTGACTGTCTAAGCTGAAATTTAAACACTAGTTTGTCCTGAATGGATCAACAAACCAGGGAAAATATTAAGGAGAAACACTGTAGTAAGTCCTGAAAGCACCCACTCTTCGTGGGAATCCTCAACTAAAACATGGTTTTAGTTAAGACTGATTCCACCTGTAATGACAGTCCAGTTGATGAACAGATAAAAGGTCATTCATTAATTGCATAAAAGGGCAGAAGACAAAGGCTAGGAATATTCTTCTTTCATATTTCAAATGCCAGCATTACAGTCATTCACTTTCTCAGCATACTCAGTTGTTTTTATTTATAAATTAGCAAGCTTCATCCTATCACACAACACATATCCAGAGGTCTTCCATATTATCATCCCAAGCAATAACTCCTTGAAAGTTTAAATAAATATCTGGTAAAGACTACAGCACATGGGATAGATAAAGAATAATTCAATTTGTCTTGAAGTTTAAGAGGTAACTTTCCTGAAGTAGCTTTCAGTTGCAAAGAATCCCTTCAGTCTAATGTTATGGGAACATTCACTGGACTTGCAAGAAGTCAGCAGTATCACATTATGGATATAGTAGTAGGTGCTGAACACTGCATTCCATCTCTATTTCAATTATTTTCCTCTGAAAGCAAAATGCATCATTCATTTCTTTAATCTCAGTAGAGTAAAAAATGTAATCTTTTTTTCGGATGTAAAGCACCATGTTAACCAAGGCACAGAAGTGGGAACAAATTACTCAAAAGTTCAAATTCTTAAAGATCTGATTAAAGCAAAATTTATCTGAAAAGAAAAAAAAAAAGAACCAACAAAACAAAAAAACACAAGGGTGTTCTGGCATGGCTCTTCAAACCCTTCCATTAGTAACAATCACAACCAACATGTATGTATGTACAACATACATAGATTTGCAGCATAATCTAAACTTGATAGCTTTGCTTCTACACAAGCTACACTTTATCTGCATGAAAACAATGAAAAATTACGATACATACGAAGGAATGACAAACAGTTCCCATCTCTTGCTGGAGTTGCTACTTTACAATAGTACTTGATTACAAAAGAAGATTCAGAGTCAGGAGAAGTTGTTGCATTCCACTTACTGTATTGCATAGGACTACCTGAAAAGTAATAACCTGGAGTATTGCTTCTGTGAGCACTATGAAATGTCAGACTCTTATTTTGAAGGCTGCGTTTCATGCAGCTCTGCCAACTGACTCTAGAGATGCAAAAAGGGAGGATTCTCTACTTTATTAGATCCAGACAGTATTTGTTTCAAGAATCCATTAGAGTTTTGGAGCTAAATAATTAAGTTTCTTACCTTTCTGTGATTAAGTCCAAGTCTGTGTACCATCTACTACATGGTACAAAATACTGCTATCAAAAACAAATGGATCTCATCAGGCCTGCAGTACATTAAAGTTGTATTCCACCAGTTTCTGGCATAGTAGCTTAAAAGAAAGGCTGGAAGAATTCCAAACACTTCTACAATTTCAAAATAATAATAAAAAAGAAACCACTCTGGTTCTCCTGAGACCTTTTGAGCTACTTAATACAGTATATGGACACTAAAATTATGCCTGCATCCAAGGCATAGAAACACTGCACACCTAAAAACAACGTGCCCCCAGCTTTCTTGTTACACTAGTTGTATGTACTTTGGGTTGAGGGAAAAGAGAGGAAAGAGGGAGAGTTCTACATCTGGCTTACATCAAACTATCAGATATTCAGTCAGTACTTACACATCCATGTGGTGGCCAGCACTCTGCAACCCATCCCCCATCTCCTTTTCAATGGCACTCCACTCACTGTTTGAGAAACAAATGAGAAGCAACATCACACGTGAAGGGTAAGGAAAGTTAATAAGCTGCATCCTGTATGTAGTTTCTTTCCAGGTGACACCTGAATGGAAACTGCCTTGCAGTTGGACTCTGCCAAACTGTTTTCTTCCTGTGAGCAGCAGCACTGACAGTATAGCAGCGAGTCTATGAAAGGCGTTCTATTCAACAACTGTCCCTGCTGCATAAAGTTGTCCTGACAAACAAACATACATGGCTTAAAGTTCATTTTGAGCCAAGAGGGTCTTGTTTAAACAGCTAAAATTACATGATGGGTCACTTAAAGAAAAGATAGGAAGGTTTCTAAAACAGAGTTTTGCCTACCTTGTGTTTCAAGTGTGGAAAGCTCAGTTTCTTTTTGGCAACTATCAGATAGAAGCCTCTCATTGCAAAAAAACAGAAGGTGGGATTTGACATTCTCAAGCATTTTACCTCTACTGAAACGAGTTGGTGTATGCTGTTTTGTGTTTCCATTGTAGGCTTCTGTTTAGTTCCACTCATTAAAAATAACAACAATAATTTCCTCATTACTGCAACTCCCTATTCACATTGAGGAGACTATTTAGATCACATAGGAATCATTTCCAGTAAAGATAGCAGGAGGCTTGTTCATAGCATCCATGTACACTGCAACTCTGTGCTCTCAGCTCTGTGAAACCTCATGAGGTTTATGAGCAATAAGAGTTACATCAACAAGTATTTATACAAAAAAAAAAAGGGGGTCCACTTATATTTCATATAACTTATGCCTAATGCATTTATTTTGTCCTTTTTCATAAACATTCCACTGTTCACGTTGACATTTGTTTGTCTTTGTGTTATTATAGAACTACACCTAATTTCACTTTAAAACCCCCAATGAGAAAGACATCTGCAATCCATTAACCCAGAGAATTAAATTTAGCACTTGAACACTGTGTAGAAGCAGGAGGTTTCCCTTAACCAGAAGTTTAGATTCTTTAATTCTCCAGTGAGATGGAGAACTCGAGCATGCAATTCACTCGTATAAATCAAAATGATTGGCAAATTCACTTTAAAAAGAAACAACAACCAAAAAACCCAAGTTACTAACATCGCGTGGAGTTTTCAACTATTGGTTTTCAACTATTAAAAGAATCTAGAGGTTTTTCAGAGAAAACTGCCTGAAAATAGGCAGTAAGTGACATTCTAAAGAAACAGCACGCCAATGTCACAACAAAAGTCCCAAATTTCTGGGAAACAAAACGAAAAGCTGAAGTTGTCCACTTCTGATTAAGAGCAGCAGATCCAGAGGCCCAACACAAGCCTCAGTGGTACTGCAAAACAACACTTTTCAAGTCAGACATTTCAATGTTTCAGATAAGTTGTTCTGCTTTTGATAAACATAACTAAGTTTACTACTCTCTCTAGAACACCTGTGAGACATCTGAAAACTGGATGAACTCTTACCTGAATACTCTTCCATAGTTGCCGTGAACTTTATAGACGCCATACAGCCGGTCTGCTACCCTCTAAAACATTCAAGGTTAGTTTTGGTCATGAACATTAAAATGGAGCTGCTTTGTCAATACCCCTGCACAAACTCTGAGCTGAAGTCTTACTGCTTTCACACAGGCAAACAAGTTTATGCTAACGTCTAATCTAAGCCACTAGTGAAGGAAAACTCAAAAGCAGAAAATCTTTGAAGACCGAAGTCATAGTCAAGGCTGCACTGAAAAGCAATATTCAAAGTATTTCTTCAGAAGTGCTCACATACAGGATGTGTCTACTGAGACTGTAAATTATCAGTTAATTCAGATTTTGCAATCCAGCTGTAAGGCACAGCCTCTTTCATCTGATCAATGCTAGGTTTACATGCATGCATGCTTATTTAATGTAAAGATAACAAGACAGCAATCCACGCTGACATCAAGACGGCAGGGAAAGTCTCACAGGAATTCAAACAAGTGACTTCATTTTCCCATCCAGCTCAGTGAAACAAAGGAAAGGAAACAAGCTATCCACTGCAGAACACATTGCCACAACTAGATACATCCTTTCAGCTCTTTGGAGAGAGAGGACCTGCTGCAGCAGGCAACAATGCCTAAACAACACGTGTTACAACATGAATAACACACTCCCAGGTGTGACTTGCAATCCCAATACTGCCCTTCTAATTGTGACATACCAATGAGTTAGACTGACGTCTTATAAGAGTTAGCTACTGGTCTGTTAAAGCAGTGAAAAGGAAATCATCCTAGAGATCTGATGCACACACAGCTCTGAGAAAAAGGCACCGTTAGTAGAACCCCAGTGATTAATCCTCTCAAGTATTCCAGCTCAGAAGATCAAACAATTACCAACCTATTCCACAGCACAGCTCCCAGCAAAAATGAAATCCCTGTTAAGCACAATAAAAAGGCAATACCTTGCTGCTCATTGTTGGAATTGTGATTTCCTATTTGTGCCTTCCTTTTACTTATAGTTTTCCACTGTCAGCCCATAGAGAATCTTGATGCATGACATAATTATTCTTATCATTAAAAAGAACGTTATTCTTCAGAGATTGAAGAAGTAGAAAAAGAAAAAAAAAAAAAAAAGTGTGCTGGGAAGCATGCACAATTCATATTAAAAGCTCTGGAAAACAAAATCCTATATATCTGACCAGAAAACTGAGCTTTGGGTTCCTTCCTAGCAAAGACATCCTGCAAGCGTAATGTGCCTGCTGAGAAAAAAAAGACATTTTGTACCTCTTTGTAACACCTTGTAGACAGGATCATCAGTGGGGACAGCAGATTACAAACACCAATGTTAACCTTGATGTGTGTCACATATGGGACTCTTTCCCCAGCCCCTCCAAAACCTGCACCAAGGCAATGCTGTCCTCACCATCTCCTGCCCCTTGCTCTAGAGCTGGGCTCTCAGTCAGAACTGCACTTATTCCAGAATACATACACCATTTCTCTCAACTGAACAAGAAATGCTGCCTTGTAAGTATATGTTGTACTATTTGTCATGACACACATGGGAAATACTTACAGCTCTGACTCTCAGAAGGTGTGATATGACAGACTGCAGTTCATCACTATAGTGTTTTAGTTCAGTAAATCTCCTGGGAGCAGGAAACAGATAATACATCATTAGTCATCAAGAAAGTAAGCTTTCAATAAATGCAAGATAGAGCCACAACGCTACACCAGCAAGATTCTATTGAAGTCTGGATTGTGTTGAAGTGACATTAGCTGATGACTCCTGAAGAAGTGGTTGCAGAGTTCAGTTCCCCTAAAGCAAACAACCCCAACACTTGTCTGACTACTAGTTTTGATATGCAAATGCTGGCAGTTCAGATCAATTTAAGAGATAACATTTTATGAGATGAGTAGTTAACTGAAATCGCTGCTATTAATTTTTTTCATGGGATTTATAAAAGCAAGTGTTACTGAATAGGAAAGCTTAAAATAACTGCAAAGCCAAAATCAGCTGAACCATTCCGTTTAATAAAAACACATTCACATTTGTGACCTGACAAAAGAACTTCCCTTTCCAGCTGCTATCTAGCCAGTGTTGAGTACAGCATTTCAGACGCTCGGGGAAGCATTCACAATGCTTCCACCATTCTCACAATGCTTTCAAGGCTCAGCTGCGTGGAACTGTAATAGCTGTGCATGAAACCCTACTGAGAACTGGACCTACTTGTGGCTATAAGCAAGTTAGCACAGCTTAACCAGTCAGGTCAGTCACTGAGTGCTCATGTGCACACTGCCAGCCTGCTATTGCTGAGAAGCTTTTTTATCAGTCACCCCAATTAACCCTTGGTTTTAGTTTCAGTTGATACAAGTTAGGTCATCGCAATTAGAAAGCAGAGTCAATTATCACAGCTTCGCTAGGCACTGGTAACCAATTAAACCACAGCAGCAGACACTTCTGCATGCATAAACCCTCCCTGTTACAGTCAAATCTAACTCACAACTTACTCTGGAAACAGGCAGCATACAAGTACCTATTTCATTTAGGTAGAAAGCCAGAAATAGCTGTACCTAACTTACTAGCTACAGTGATCTGAAAATAAGCAAATTAGTAACATGGAAGAACGCAACTAGAACTAAAGAATGGGAGTCTGAAGTTAGTCTTCCAAGTTGATGGTTAAACATTGAAAGAAAAAAAAAAGAAACAACCCCTAATCCCCCCTCATACATATGGCCAGGATTTGTACATCAGAATAGTTTGTGGCAAAGAGGCCTTATTGAAATGAGTCACATCACTTGCTTTGGGTGACCAAATACAAAATTCCAAGGCTTTTCATTTAACACTCCTTCCCCTACCAGGAAGTTCTCACCTGAAAAACTCTCCTCCCTGTACTCAGGAAGTAGAAGTTTTATTACCATTTCTAGTATTTCTGATCTCTGAGGAGCATCTTTTATAAGACTGTGACACACACACAGGGTTAAAGTACATAAAAAGATTTAAAAGCCAGCAGAGAAACTGTATGGGAAAAATAAATAGTCATTGATCTGCACAGTGGGGTTTTGAGAGCAATCTTTTCAGTTTACACTTTATAAAATATGCACCAGGGCAGCATGTCAGACAGCTGCAGACACAAACAGTGAAGATATTTGAAATAATTGAACTAAGAACAAAAGATTAAAAAGCATGCCTTCAGCTCAGGAAGACTCCCTTTCCCACTCCAGAAATTTATAATGAAAGGTGTTATTTACTCTGTTTTGTGGCAAGAAAGCTTTTAGGAATGCTGTACTCCCTGAAGGCAAGAGTCAGGAACCCAGGACAACTTTCAGCATCCTGGACTCCAGCAGCAATGTATCATCTCCTATACCAATACCTCCCCCATATTTAAAAAAAAAAAAATCACCTTTGAATCAAGCTGCCCTATTATTGTCTCTGAACAGCACAAACCAAAGTGAAACTGCCTTTTTGCACAATGTTTCCCATAAACTGAGTCTTAAGAATGCCAGCTCTCAGCAAAAAGTGTTTTTTAAGAGATTGATGGTGTTGTAGATCAAATGTTTATTTCTCAAGCATTTGCTCAAGCACTACTTAATACTCATGTAAAACAATAATTACAGTACCACCTAACTTCCAAACTGAGTTTGGAGAGGCGTATACAGAGATATTTACTTCCCAGTGTATTGTAACAAAAGAATCTGTGAACCAAGATGTGATTGTGGCACTCAGCTACTGAAACAAGTCTAGCTTTCCTCCCTTGGTTTTACTGGTTCTGCAACACTACCAACAGTCCACATATTTAAGAACTAAGCAACCAAATAGAGCTTCAGACACAAATGACGAACTGATCAGTCCACAACTCTGTAAGGGAAATTATCAAGTTTCTTTGCATAAAGATGTTATGGTAATGGTACAGAAGAGTATTTCATTTATGGGAGGTGGCATTTCAATACAAGTTATTACTTTGGGCATTTTACTCAGCTGTAGTTCTCCAAATCAGTAAGGACAGTATTACAAGGTCAGTACCATTTGCCTGCTTTGTGATAGAGAGCAGTTTTTGTGCTTTGGTGATTTCTGTTGGTTTTGGTTTTTAATTTTGCCTTTGGAAACAACATAGAGTTTTCTAAAGAAATCTTTCACCAAGAAGAAAGCTATTGTTTTGATTCAAAGTACTAATGGAGAACAAAGGATAGAAGAAGAGGACAGGTGTGAATTCAAAAGAGGTCTGTAGGAGACAGACTGCAAATTTACCTCTGATAATCAGAACACCCAAGTTTTATCACTATATAATTCCATCAGAAAAGATATTAATTGCCTCACACAGGAAGAGCTTTAACTCCCAGTCTGCCTTTGACCTCCAAGAGCAGCATCACTTCAGCTGTTTAAAGTTCCTCACGTTGCTTTAAGCTAAGGGTGCAGTTCCACAGCACCACAGGACAATCTGAACTGGCAGTTGCAGCAGTTTTTCATCTGGACCCTCACTGGTTCAGGCAGCTGGACATAGGCAGAACACCTACACTCCACACAGCAGTGCCATCAGTTATAGCAAGGTGAGCTTGCTGAACCCTCTTTACCACCCACTCAAACAAGCATCAAAGGTAACATAAAAGAGTAAGGAGCCAGACTGCAGGCAGCTCAGGCATTACTGTGCTAGACAAAGCAAGGCACTGTGCCTTCTCAAGCCACACATGCTATAGTCAGGGAGAGCCTTTTAATAAACAAATACAGGATACGCTCATTGGTTATTATACAACTTGTAAAATAGCTTGCCATTGTAACTAAGTGTTCAATTTGGAAGTTGCGTAGGTGGCAGAACACAATAGAAAGCAGGTGCTGTATCTCTTAAGCACTGTGAAGTCAGATATTCAGGGATTGTTTTTGTTACAATGCCTTCCTCCTATTTTCCTTGTATTAACTCTTTTTGTGCTTTATACCAACCTGTATTTCAACAACAGCTTTGCTTTCTGAAACATTGCCTTGAAAGATATCGGTAAATGTCTCATCTCAGTATTAACCAGCCTTTCTCACGTATGGGCAGATTACTGGCAAAGTTTTCCCATCACATAAGAAGGGAAAGCAAACTCCCGCTGCTCGCAAACAAAAAAGATACAGGACTCAAGCATGGGGACAACTTCACCTATAATTACCATGACCTCATTCATAAATGTTCATATGCATTAAATACACGCTAAAATACTCGCTGCCACAGGAGGCTGCAAAAATAAATACTATCAGCAAATTCCAGAAAAGAGGGCCTGGACCAACTCAGAGAAATCTGCCAATGGATATCAAGAAGTTCAGAAAGGTCTGTACCCTCTAACACCCTTGATACAATGCCCATGGGTGCTGGGAAGCATAAAGAGAACAGACAACAGAAAGCAGTCAGGCACATGCCCTGACCCTACAGAGCACACCCTATTGCCGCTGCTGGACAGCAGATCAATCCATAAGGGCTGTGCAAGTGTGTCTATCACTTATAAATGGAAATCAGCAAAATCCCTCGTCCTATTGCTGCATACTAATGTTTCTAACAATTACAGACTTGTAATGTTTCAGACTATTACAGTAGACACTCGTATCTCCTCAAACCACCGAGGGTTTGATCATCCTCCCATTATACATCCTCATCCTTCTGACCAGTCTTTTAATCCATCAGATTGCTTTCAGTGCCTGTCTCCAAGTATCCCAAATTGCAGCAGAGCTGAACTGACCTCAAGACCTCCACAAGCATCTGTGAAATCTGGCAGTTTGGAGACAACTATGAACTACAGCACCAGCATGCATGCATCTAGATTTGTATACTAGCAGACTTTTGGAAAGATCTACTATCAATCTGTACTCTGTTCATGTTTGGAAAGATTTCATTGCAAGCAAAAATATTAAGAAGTTATTTCTCTGGTCTAGTGTTGTGTGTTTTTATTTTATTTTACCTTCCCAAGCTTTTAATCTAGCTAGAAGGAAGGACTCATTTTCCATGAAGCAATGGCATTTTCCTGTTTTAGCAACACGATGTATCAAATCTGTTCATATTGCCTCCTTATTGAGCTTCTGTTCAAAACTAAGGTGCAGAAAGATCATTTTTCTTTTCTGAATTTATTCTAAGGAGATAGAATAGTTTGTCATCTGAAGTTACAGTTGTAACTGAAAAGGGGAAAGGGAGGGAGGAAGGATGTGGAATCTTACTTGTCTGGGTTTTTCACTCTGAATGTTGCATTAAGAGCTTTTAATCTGGAATCTGCCTGAAAAAGGGGAAAAAAAGCTTTGTTAATTTAATGCAATTAAATTCCAGTGACAAAAACCTCAGCCTTCTGGCAGCACCATTAGAAAAAAAAAATTCTTGCCTTCCTGGCATATTTAAATCTTCAGACACTGAACAAGTTGACACTAGCTGCCCTACATGTCAGATCTTTTAATAAGAAGTAGAAAACCAAGATATTTGTGTGAACTTGGGTGCAAACAGCATCCACTAGCATTAAGCTGTATAATCCCAAATCTCACAAAAATAGTTCCTTCTTAAAACGCTACACAAATCACGGAGTTAAGATACACAACCCTGCATTCTTTTTAGATGAAGCAATTAGGTAACATAAGACCATATGGACAAACTATTTTATATTTTTCAAACCAAATAAAACCAGTGGTAGATGACCTCTGTACGCTCTTTATTGCTAGGAACAGATCCCCAGTGAAATCAAAGGCATACATGGTGTTCTCTTATTTTATGAGTTGCTCTAGAGAAAATATGTAATTTGTATATCAGAGTAGAGCTATTTTTAATGCAGTGTTCTTTTCCATAACATAGCATATATAATCCTCCACAGAGGAAAGTTCATACCCAATTAAAAAGGTAATTAGCTATCTTAATTTCTGTGTTGTTGTTTTACTAATGACTGTAGCAGCAGCAGAGAATTTCCCTAAGAAGGTGGGTGGATTGTTTTTTTCTGCTTGCTCGTTTTATTTGTTTGGCTGTCTGGTTGTTTTTAAGTTCAACTGAATTTTTAAAAACTGTGCAATGGGAATTCACTCTGAAATAAAAGATACCAATGCAGATGAGACATCCCAGCCTCATCCACAGAGGTCCCAGATCACAACTTTTCGGGCATTCCACGTGCAGCTTACAGAAGGTTCATTTATACTGCATGAAAATCAGAGGATAAGTAAAAGGGCTGAAGTGTACTTCTGATCACAACATCTTTCCTTCTACTGGAAGTCCAATGAGGAATATATCTTGTGAGATGTTCAAGATTTCCTACAAAGCACTTCTAACTGGCGCCACAACCAGCTAGCAGTAAGTTGTTACTGTTAGTAAATGACACAGCAATACTCTGTGCACTGGTTTCGCCAAATCAGATTTTAAAGAGCTGTTCTGAACCGTACAGAGAATGGAACATGGCATTCTCCCAGACCAAGAAGGGAAGTCCTCCCTTCATGGCAAGTTCCACTTATAGTGGAAGGTCCACTGAAGAGATATGCCCTGCTCAAGACTGTTCCTCCCATCTAATGACCTGAGCAGAAAATATCTGCATTTAAACATTAGTGCAAGATCCTTTCACCTGGAACCACCTCCATATTTGGAAGACACTTAAGAAAGCAACTAGGTTTAGGAAATAACAACTAGAGTGAGAGTTACTGATGGAAAACCTCTGCATCACCATAGTTCTGTATCAGAACAGCAGCTTGCTAAATTTAGCTGTCTGTCTTTCCACAAGCAATACAAAGTCATCCACAAACCGAAATGTAGATGAATGAAACCTGTAAGAGTGACTGACACTGGAATAAAACAAGTTCATTGTCACTGCCAACCAATACTCCTCTACTGATACACTGAAAAGGAAAGGCAGTCGTGGCACTGAGAAGCACAAAGACCACAGAACACTGCAGTAACTCCAGCTCCCAGCCCAGCCTTGTATTTATTTAGAGGACTTCGAGGGCCTGTATGCCCTTGCACTTTTACTGATCTACCTCCACAAGTCATTATATGTCTCAGTCAGGTTTCAGGTAGTTCAGATTCACCCGTGTGCCATTCTCACATGTCCTTTTGCAGTTCAAAAACCACTTAGTTACTCTGCCGTTAATTAAAGCCACCCCCTGTAGGTAGCCACTGCACAAACATCGTGTTTATGTTCAAATGGCAAGCACCAAAGCCACCTGGGCTTCTTGGACAGCATATACGTGGGTTTACTCTTGAAAACAATCATCTCCCTATATTACAGTTACATGGCAAGTTTCTGCATTTTGCTACAGCCATGAAATGCTCTGAAGGAAGAGTGCAGCGAGTATAAAAGCACTGTCAGGAAGGAACCAAGACCTTGCCAGCACACAACATTCTAGGTTGGATTGTTTCCTTGCCATTAACAGCATAGTAACTCCCACACACCACTCACAACCGTTTGCACCGCACTGTTATGTAGTCAGAAAAACATCTGTCCAGTCTTAAACTTTACTTACAAGCATTTTCGAGGTAATTCTCTACCAAATGAAGTACAATCAAAGAGGTTTCATACAGTGTATTCCTACTGCAACGCCATAAGCATGTAAGTAAACTAAAGAGTGGGGGGAAATAACTGCTTTCTCATTCCTAAAGGATCTAAGTAACAAATCCCCTGAAGAACAAAATTAAGTGTTGGGGGCTGGGAAGGGGGGAAAGACATGATTAAATGACACAGTTGGCACAATAAACAAAGCCTCCAATATCAACATTCAACTATAGCATGCTCAACTACATTGCATTAATGCCTAATTTAAAGTCAAGTTGGCCTGGTTCAAACCCTTGGGACAAAATGCACATCCTGCTTTAATGCATCAGTAGCAGAGACAGCAGAAGTGCCAGAACCAGTGGTCTGACTGTAGTCCTGCACGTACAGAGAGCCATTTTTACACATATCTGTCCTCTAGCATAATGCTAAATAACCAGACAATGAGAGCTTTATCTACCCTTTAATGTTGAATAAAGAAAAGAAGCTTTTCCCCAGAATTCTGCAAAAAAGTTACTTTTCTTTAAGGAAAGAAGAATTGTAAAGGAAAAACTACATATAAAATCCAAACCAGCAGGAAAATGGGACTCAGCTCATCTTTCATTAGATTTAGAATGTGTTTTCAAGCATGCAAGTATTCTCAGCACTCTGCAGCAAGTTTTCTTTCCCTTTCTTCCAGAGTGTGCACTCCTGAACATATAAGTCAGTACAAACTTCCTGAACTTGTTTGAAAAGGTTGAACTTGTAGCTGAAATAAAGGTCTATGGACTAGGAAAATAGTTGTTGCATTATGAATACCAGCAAAACGCAAGCCCTGCCATGAAAAGAGAAATTTATTCTCACAAAGTACTGGTAAAAAAGTTCCTCGGACACTGAGGTTAAGAGCACTAGTAATTTTCTTCAGCTCTAATTATTTGGAAAAAGAGAGCTGTGATTTCATGGCTTGACCACATTACAGTGAACAAAAGCTCAGTATCTGTCCTCACATGGTAACTTTTCCAAGCTGAGCGCAGCAATCTGTTAGATTCTTAGTTTCACATCCTGGCCAGCATCAACTCACTGTTATCGATGTGGATAGCACTACTATAAGACGTGTTTCTGTGAAACAGATAAGGTGCACCAAATTCACCTGTCTTAGTCCTTTTTAGCACAAAGTCCTACAATTCAGACTCCTCTGCTTGCATCAACATACAAAAGCGCTGCAATGATCTCAAGTTCATTAGCTGTAAAGCTTCTAAGGATGACAGCTCCCACTACTAGCAAAATTACAAGGCTGAGCACTGAATATCATAAGTTTTAAACTTCCTACAGAATCTGACAACTGAAGACTTACCCATTACATGCTATGAGCGTGACTTTTTTCTTGCAGTTACAAGTAAGCATTAAGAAAAGCCTTTAACTCATTTTAACATCAAAGTCTTTCATAGCTAGTTGAAAATGTGCATGCTGAAGTGTGTGCAGCCCAGTCACAAGATAGACATTTATAATAATTACCTTTAACTGAAATCCAGTCTCATTCACCATTTCTTTCCATCCACCTTCCTAAAAATACAGAAAAAGAAGGTACTGTTACAATGAATTAAGAATGCCACTGCTTCCTCAACTCTCTGTACTATAACTGTATCAGAGCTGAAAGAAGAGTTCTCAGTAAGCTTGAGTCCTGCCTCAGCCACTCTCTCCACCTGATTTCAAGAACATGAGTTAATAACATACTGTTATGTTCTGCTTGCACGCTAAGCTCTGCCCCAAAACCTTAAGGCAGAGCACATACCAAGAACATACAGGCAATGACTGATGTCATCTGTTCACCATGCATGCACAGTCCTCTTGTTCACCTGTAATGGCTGTTCCATCACCAATTCCATATTGCTACTCATTCAGGTTTGTTTGCACATTAAGCTGTGCTAGTGCAGACATACCTACTTGGGCTGCTATTTGGGAATCTCTGATCAAAACACAGAACAAAGACACTCCTAAATTTGAAAACTGTGGAATGCAGCGTTTTGGCTAACAACCAGATTACAACTGTTGGGACTACACAGGAGTGGATCACAGTTCAAAACTGAAAGCTAAAGAAACTTCCAAAAAGAAAATTGGAAGCTAGTACTCTCTCTGCTGGCAGCCATACAAGATGCTATTTCAGGTTTAAGTTCTAGGAAAGCTTTCCCAACCAACACACACTAACTTGTCAGTATGATGCTCTAAAGGGGTGGGAATTCTCTCTTAGGAGCCTCCTAACTAGACTGGAATAAAACCATAAGGTGCATTAGAAAGCCAACTGTACAACTGCAACAGGCCGTTAAGATGCTTTTACACATACAAGCCTTTTCCACACAAATGTATTCGTGTTGTCCATCCTTCCCCTAAACCGTGAACAAGCTCAAGATCAATGGAAGGAAAGAGAAAGAAAGGATATTATCTTAAAGAAATAATCACTAGAAATACATATTTAGGAAGCACATCACTTTACCATACCTGTGTCAAAAATGAATAAAAGATTTTGTCTTGGCAAAGCGCAGGATGCGAAGCCACACGTAACAAGAAGTTTTCCAAGCCAATTCTTCTTCTCTCCACAAAGTCTGGATCCATATTATCTGCTGATAGTTTATGCCAAACAAAGTCAGCCTATTTAAAAAGAAGAGTGTTAATGGCAAACAAATAAGAAACAATATGAAGCAAGCTGCAGTCACAGCTTCCTTACCCTTTTTTCTGGCAAAGGTGGAACAACAATATGTGGATAAGTAACTAACAAATAATTCCTCAATAATTCAAATTCACTGTAACGCCGCCACAGGGAGTCCACTGGGGAGCACTGTCCCTCATTCTGGGACTCAACAGCTCTGAAAAATAAAACAGTTTGAACATTAGTAAGCTACCATCAGCTCAGTTGTAGAGATGATCCTAAGAACAGTTGCTCAGTAAAGATTAAGATCAAGTTTAGCACTAGTTTCATGTCTACACACTTCATTTAAAAGAAAATAATTCTGCTATCTGCCTGATAGCATTCAACTTCTGCACGTGCCAGGAACAGGAAGAAGTCAATTAATTTTCATCACACCACAAGCAAACAGGTAGGTCACAGTCTAGTTATGTAAGTGGCTTAGTTCACATCACTATAGAATTAGATATATTTGTCTTGGAATAGTTGTTAGGCTTCAAGCCAACACCATTTCATGAGCAGCTGAAGGAAACAAAGCATTACAAGAAAGAATTCACTATTCGTTGGGAGTGTCTTCACTTATAAAGACAAAAGTTGTATCAGTGCAATAGCCAGAAGAGTTAAAAAGTACAATTTAGAATTAAAAATAATGTTTAAGGTTTTTTTTTCTGTTTTGAGAAACGTGACAAATTTCAAGTCATATCCAATCTTTTGTTTGGAATAGTATCTTTCCATAAGTAAGACTAAGGATGTATAGTCTAATAAACTAGGTCAGGATAAGGTGAGCAGGTACAAAAATTGATGTATCTGAACATTTTGTTGAACACTTAAAGCCAACAACATCTAGCAAGGGACTAAAGGATTGTATGTTACTATAAAAGGAGAAATGGAATCTTATAGGATTGAAAAGTAACATAAAAACCATTTTTAAAAGTCTTCATACAAGACATTTAAAGCAACACAAATTCTTTGCAATATCATAAAACAAGCATCAGGACGATAACACTTCTTGGCAGTTAGCATATGCCAGAATAAACAGAGAGACTTCAGACACAGCCCTTAACAGAAACCAGTGATGTCTATGTCTACCTTAGCTCTTACATTAAGTGACTACTTAACGTACGAGCCCTGACAGAAACCTACATGGAACAGTATTAACTCTGCTATGAGATTATCACAGATTATATGAAGCTGGAAGGAACTCTGCAAGTCTGTAGTCCAACTCTTGCTAAAAACAAGTTGCTTGGAGTCATTTCCAGTTGGGTTTGAGCATCTCCAAGTGCAGCAACTCTACAGCCACACTAGCAGCCCATTCCCATGCTTGAACGTCCTTAAAGAAGTTTTTTTCTTAGGTTTAAATAGAATTTCCTGCATTTAAATTTGTGGCCACAGCTTCTCATTCAACCTGTGCAGTTCTTGAACTCATAAGAACTTCATGGAGTAATGTTATAAATATATCTGAAGAGCACACATACTATTCAATACTTAACTGTGTTTATCCCAGGTAACTGAAGCTGTAGGAAGAAGACAGACGAGGAGAAAGAATGAGAACAAGGATTTATTCATTTAAAACAAAACCAAAACCAAAACCACAATTCAACACAAGCAGCTGCAGATGAATACTCTTTGAGATTGACTTCAAAAAACAGCCAGCACACTGCCGACAGCCACCAAGTCACACTGCAAACATCCTACAGCTCATCTGTAGGAAGAACTTCCTTATTGTAGAGTGATTCGACCTTAAGTTGTAACTGCAAGCACAGTCTGACCAGCACTCCTCCCTACTGGAACACTGCACAGCTTAAGCATTTCCAAAACTCTCTGGCTTACTGTGAAGTGGGTGTTTAGCAACTGTACTGTTGCTGAGCTGGAGGCAGATCTTAACAGAAAGGGAATTAAGTTACCGTGCCTCAGATTAGTTGCTTGGCTGCAAGCTGAAGGCACAAACCTGACATTCCTAGAGAAGAAACTACCAGTAGGACCTAGTAAATAATTTGACCATTCAAGACAAATAAAAGTACTTAAGAATCAAGGATACTTCTCACCTCCCACTTCTGCAGCTATCACTCAGTTGTTCTGGCTTGCAACACAGGTTTCAAGAGCACTAACTTCTGCATGGATTATCTCTGATGTTTAAGCAAGGCTGCCCCCCATCAATACAGCATAGGATGATGTGGAAGCTAAGAACACACTGCACAAACTAACATGAAGAAAATAAAACTGGAGGCCAGGGCAACAGGGTTCATTCTCACTGGCAGACAGAGGTGCTGCTCTCTTCAGCCTATAAACCCAAACAACTCCCAAGTGAATGCAAGTCTAATCTAACATTTGTCGCTTTCCGACTTATCTTGTGAGTCCCTACAGCATCAAGGAGGTCAGCTCAGAGAAGAATGAAATGGAAATTACTTTTCTTGAAAGTATCTGGTACAGATACTCCTACATCACTCGCAAATATACTTTTTTAGAAAGGTAACTTCTAAAGACATTAAAAAGAACTACCCAGATTTTTATTAGTGCATGTTTGCAATTACATAACTCAATATAGCTCTCTCATTTCCAATACAAGTGCAGTATAAATAAGAAGCATAAAGTTCAGTAACTTGTTTTCCATAACTGACCTCTCTTAACTCATCCAACTCTGCCTCACCATTCCTCCTCATTTTCACCAAGCTGGCTTCACAACCTTAAAGCTGTATTTTTCTTAACACTTCCCATTCCTGCGCTTGACTCATATTATCACCAATTTTAACATAAGTGTGGAAAAAAAACTAAAACTGCTCTGCTACAAATAAGAGAAAACAAACAGAAATCAAGAAGAATCTATTCATAAATTTGAAAGCAACTTCATAGATCAAGGTGTGTTTGATAAAAAGCACGTGCTCTACATCTATAGAGTGGATTTCGTGTTAGAAGGGAACACACTTACATTGCAGGTTCCCATCCTGCAAATACATCAGCAGGACATCGTGTATTTTAATAGTGCAGCAGTCCATTTACCGTTTGCAGTGGTTCAGGTCAATACACCATCAGCAAATTGTCATTGTAAGAGAACGTGGCCTTCTGATAAGACAATGTTCCAGCACAAATTCTGTCTTTAATGCTTCGTGACTGTTTTGCATAGATAATTATGAACTGGAAGCCATAAGGACAGGCCATTTTGAGCCTCAACTGTGCTTCCAGAGTACCTGCTATATCAGCTTCGTACTTGCCAGAACTAACAAGACAACATCAGCCAGTCCTTGGAACCCTGCTCCAGAAAGGAAGGGGAAATCCACAAAGGTACTCGTTACACTTAACACCTTCATTACCATCTAATTTTTTGGACCACGTTATGAACTCTACCATTAAGTTCAAGTACTGCACACCAGTTTCAATTAAGATTATAATCACTTGTTGACATTCTGTCAAACTTCTCAATTTGTTTTGGTTTTAAAAACATAACGTAATACTTGTATGGTCTGCAGGCAGGAAAACCATATGTTTCCTCTCTAAGTACAATTTTAACAATGCATGTTATTCATTGAATGAGACTGCAGAAAAAAAAAAAAAAAAAGATAAAACTGAAACCTGAAAGCTTTTACACTCATAACTGATGCTATCATAAGCAATTAGAAGACTACATTACTCCAGAAGCCACATTCATTTGCCTTAATTCAAAGTGCCGATGCGAAAACTTCAGTCCACCTAAACAACTTCTTCCCATTTAAAACTAATTATCTGAAATGAGCCATTAAACAATTCTTCATGTAATAAAAAGAGGAATGGCTGCAAAATATTAGAGAAGGGAACATATTGGTGTGCTTCTTTCTGAATCCTATAAGCACCTCACCAACTGCAGAGGCAGCACATCTGCTTTCAGCCCCCCAACCTCCCCACATCCCAGGAGCAGCACCTGCACTCTCCTGCAGCAGACAAGGTTCACCCTCTACGTACAAGAACATCAGTTAAGAAAGTTGGGAAGCTTTGTCCGTTAGCTATCTAGAAACAGTGGGAAGCTTTGTCCATTAGCTATCTATAAACAGTCTACATATTTAAGCCTCTCAACAAACATAAAAATGATTGCTACAGATCAGCTCCATACTCTGTAGGTTGCCTCAAGTTACCAGTCGAGCTGTAAGACAGAGAGGCAGTTCTGTTGTCAGAAGGCATCATCTCACTGTGAAAATCATCAGCTAAACAGCACACTGTATTTAAATAAATACACATCTATTAAGCAGGTTAATGATTCATTATATCAACTGACTAAAAATTCAGCTGGATGGTCAGTTTTCAGCTCTCCCATCTTTCTCCATCTAATGACTCTTCCCTCCTTAAAGCTCACACTGAATTGATTCTCCCCTGCTTTTCCTGACACACTCTTTGAAGGCACCAGCAACTCTCCATGACTGACAAGGACTGAAAAAGATGTGTATTTTTGCCATTATATCAGGAGCTCTTATACCCCTTTAGACATTTGTTCCATGCTCCCCCTGGGAAGCACATGCTGGGCTCCCAGCCTCACCCAACACAGAACAGGACATTTTGAGAAAGGAACTCAAAGAAAGTGCCACAGAGGATAAATCCTTGAAGTCCTACAGTGCAGCACTGGTAGCACTGAACCCTGATCTAGCTGGCTACAGATTTCCAAGTCCATTCTTCCCACAGAGCAGCTTTTGTGCAGTCAGTACTGGGCTGCAAGAAGTTGTGCTCCTTTTTTCTTTAAAAAAAAAAAAATAGTTGTTACCCTCATTACTGGGACCATGAGGACGAGGTTAGAGATCCAAATGCCAGCAGGGACGGAAGCAGAGTTAGCTTAATGGAAATGCTCTGGTACTACAGTAGAGATTGTTTACTTTAAAGGATAACAGGAAAGAAAGGCATCCCCATACGGACTATAATTAAAATGAACTGCAGTTCAACAGAGAGCTTTTAGAGGTGCTTTATATCCTAGTTAAATCTCAAAAAAAGAAAAGAAAAGAAAAAAAGAAAAAAGAAAAAAAAAAAGAAAAAAAAAAAAAGGAAAAAAAAAAAAGAAAAAAAGGAAAAAAGACCAGGAGTCAAATTCTGAGTTTTATACCATCTCTGTTCTTGTGGTTACAAGAAGAAACTGGCATGAGACGCAGATGCCTGAATTTCCAATAAGCAAGCAATTGTGAATATATGAGGTTCTGGATACTTGCCTCTTCCCTTATAGGAAGCAAGTGACATGCTGAGCACCCACATTGCAAGGAAGAGCATTTAGTTACAAATTCTTATCATTAAGTTGTGCATCCTCCTTAATGCCATCTTGCACAGAGGTAGAAGTGTTCATCTGTTCTCTCAGGGAGAGCGTAAGAACGGAGTTATTTTTAAGTAACAGTGCAGTTTAACAGAAGCTGTGAAAGAAACTGACTTCAAGACTAATTGAACGGAAATAGCTCACCAAAAAAATTCACCAAGCTAATGCAGAAAGGTGTAAACCAACACTGAAGGAGATGCTTTCAGGAAGCGTGACCCTTGGAATTGGCTGAGGTTCGGCAGTCTGCAGCAGGGAAGTTTGTTTTGTCTCATTAGGAAAAAAAAAAAAAAGAAAAAAAAAAGAAAACCTATCCTGAGGTGTAATGATATAAAAAAAAAAAAAAAAAAAAAAGAAAAAGCAAATGAAAGTGTGAGAATGCCAGTAAATCTTCTCACTTCGAAAAGAAAAATAAAGCAACATCATTACCTACATTCTGTAAAAAGTTTTATCAGAGCTAGTGAAACTAACGTGTTAAAAGTTTAGGTACTCAGCTCCTGTCCTATAATAAATGTACGGTGGCTGTAATTGCATCCACCTTGTGCCTCTTATTCAGCAAGCTGCACACAGCTCTTCAATTCAAACTGAAATTAAATCCTAGATAGCAGTACCAGCGGAACCCCAGTTCACATAAATGTAATGCAACTATTATTAAGTGGTCTTCCTTTTATATTACTATAAACTGAGTTTTATTCCTTGGCTACAAAATATCCTATTACCCACAGACAAATTGCTGTGAAGCCCACCTACAGCTACAGGCTCAGCAGGAAGCACAGTTAATAGCCAGCAATTATATTTATGCAAGAAATTTTTGCCTTCTCAGCAAAAGGAATAGAGAACCTATTTTATTAGAGATGTGACAAACCCACATTTTCAATAGTTACGCGACAAACATGAAATTGGTCTCAGTATTTGCTGACCACAGAATGAAATAAATCTTAATGAAAGAAGGAAATCTGAGCAGCAAAACACTTTTGCCACTGAGAAAGAACCAGTGGGAAAGACTGGTGGGGGTGAGCTTAATGTAGGGATGATCGAGAGATGCAGTCAGCGTATTCTGGGGCTGCACAGAGGTGCCCTCAGAGTACCCTTCATATCACAGCTAGACAACAGTGATGCCAATTTTCATTCCATTGAGAAACAACACTGAAGGAAAAACAGGATTACTTATGTGAGAAGATAAGATTTTCAATTTCAATACACTGTGGAAGTATTTTTAAAACATCTCAGCAGCTCTCAAAGAGCTGTGATATTTGAAAAATAAACCTTGCTTCTAATTTAGATTTTATTCATAAAATTAAGAAAAATATACTAAATACACCTCTGGAGATCTGCTTCACAGCCTGACTGGCGTGTCACTTCACCAGTTAAACAAATGAAGCAGACTTTTAACCAGCAAATGGAGGACTCATGTTAGTGCTGCACAGCTTTTTGCACAGGCTGAAGAGTTCAAAACTGTAACTGCTTTGTTTCAGAGGGTTTTTATCAGTACAGCTCATCGCTCCTGAGGCAAGACCCAAAGGTTAGAACTGCTAACGTGGAGAAGCTAGAGACAAAACTCCTAATAAAGTCTGATCTTAATATCCTTGCTTCAGCTGAGTAACGTGACCCCACATAACAGGAGTCACCTGTGACTGGGAAGGAGCCCTAAGACATTTCAAAGCTTTGTTTGCTACCCAGTACTTAAAATTGAGAGCTGCACTTGTGATACCAACTGTGTTAAACATACCCACATTACTAATCTTACCAATAGGAGAAGATTAAAAGCAGTGAGTTCTGCAGTGAAAGTTCAAGCTAACACAAAGGAAGGAAACAGTTAATTAACCCTTACCCTAGAACACTTACCAGGAGTTCTGCTCGATCCAATCACACTTCAAACACGAGTGGAGCCATAAATTTTGACCACATGACCTAAGTCAAGAGACTCCTTTATTTCCTTGTGATTCCAGACAAGTCCAACCATTACTTCAGACCACAAAGCACAACCTCTCTCACACGCAAGCTGCACATACAACACTATATATACTCATACAAATTTATCCAGGCCATACAGTTGTTGACACCATGTTAAAGCGATATCTTTCAAGCACACATTTTTCCATCTAACTTCAAATGAAGAATTACAGTGCACAGTTAAGCAAGACCAGCATTAATACTGAACTGGAGATCAGATGCCAAGTTTTTGCAGGAAAAGATCCTCCAGAGTATGTTGTTATCACTTAACAAATCATAAACCAACTAAATCCTCTCAGCGACTGTTCCTGAATATTTTCACGGGGGAGGGAGGGGAAGCCTGTTTGGAATGGCACATCTGAGCCTACTGAGAGCGAGTTCTCATCACCCACCTTGTCTCAATGAGGTAAGCAGTATATGTTTCTTGCATGTTCATGGCATTTCTCCCAGTCCGTTTCTCTGCTTCTGAAACGGTGATTTCCATTTTCTTTGCTAAGCAGTCTTCCATCTTTTCAGAGGAGGGAAAAGAAAATTCATGTAACATTCACCGCACAAAGCAAAGGCTGCCGACCCTACCTCCCCTTTGATCATTACCACGATAGGATAAATCTTTTAGCAGCTTTTCATTCCACATCCGTTTGTAAATCTGGCACATAACATGAAAAGAGAGAACTTGCTTTCAGGGGGGAAAAAAAAAAGTCAACAAGCAGATAGCTTCAGAGACCAGAAGTTATCAAAAGCCAGGAAGAGAACAAACATTTCCCCTACACATAACAGCTTAACTCCAGAAAAAGAAAAAAATAAGATAAAAGAAGAAAAAAGAAAAAAAAAAAAAAAAAAAAAAAAAAAACCACAACAACTAACAGTATCAACAGTGCCCCATACTTCCTAACAAATCAGTTCCCTACTACCAGCACATCCCTCCTCCAAACACCTGGGGCACAGCACTACTCCCCTCTTACAGGAAGAAGAGCACACAGTGAGATTTCAGTGCTTTGCTTTTAACTCTCTGGGAGAAGGATCTTCTCCCACAGGCAGAAACCAGTAGGACCACATCAACCCCCTGGAAAGGCTGAGCTCCGGGGACCTCCCACTGAATCCAGCAGGGAGAGAGAAACTCCGAGCGTGTATGCGTGAAGGGAGGGGGGCAACCTGATAAGTAAAAATATTAATTACAATTATCAGCATCCGCGCTATGGCCGCGGGCAGACAGCGTGAACACCAGCCGAGGAGGAGGGGACCCGCGTTCCCGAAGCGAACAGCCACGGACCGGCAGAGCAGAGCCGCTCCCGGCTGCAGCCCCTCCCGCAGCGCAGGACGCCCCTCGGCCGAGCCCCGCGCCCCTCCCCGCCGTAGCGGCGCCGCGTCCGGGCGGCGCAGCTCACGAAAGCCCGGTGCTCGGCCCCGCGGGTAGGCCGCGCCCGGTCCGGCGGACCAGAAGCGGTGGGACGGGCCGCCCCGCCAACCCCCGCACCTCACCGTGGCTGCCGGCTGCTCCGGGAGCGGGAGGTCTCCGGCGGGCACGGCGCCGTCCTCCTCCGGGCGGCTCTCGCTCGCTTCGGCCTCTGCGCTCTCCATGGCGATAAGGGGCTCGGCTCCTCGCTGCGCGCAGGCGCCGAGGCCGCTCCGGCAGGCACGGCGGGCCCGGCCGCAAGGCACAGGGCGTGGGGCGCCTCGCAGCCCGGCCTGCTCCGGGCGCGGCAGTCCGTCTGGAAGGTGCTGGCTTCCTGCCCTCCGCTGTTCGCTAAAGGCACCTCCGGAGCGTCCGGCCGGCCGGGCACCGCGTTCCTGAGGAGTTTCTGATCCACCCCCATCATTTCCGTGCTCTTCCATTGCCGGACAGCTGCCTCTTTGCTTTACGGAGTCTCCTTCACTGGCTACTAACTTTCTCACAAGATGTTTGTCCACATTTGGCAGCTCGCTGTTTTCTTTTTAAAGCTCACCAGCCCGTTATTTCTCCACGCTTGCTCCTTTATGTCACTCCTTTGCAGGCACCGAAGGACTCTGTTGTGCTGCGCTCACTCTCACCTCTGCCCCGTGTTCTACCCCTGGTGGGAGATAGTTGGTACCCTTCTCCCTCCCCGTTGAAGCCTCATCACTCAAGAGATAACTGAGTGGGTACAGTCCTCACAGTTCATCTCTTGGAAAGCTGCTGTTATTTAATAAAAGTTTCAGCTACCTCCTTTCTTCTCATTTACCAGGAGCAAACAATTCTCTGCCTTTCTACCCTTTTGGAAGGATGTTCAGCAGCTCTGGCATTAAGATTCTGCCAACCATCACCGTGAAAATGTTCCTGGTGCAAATATATCCAAGTTGTGTTGTGTACAATGGACCCACACCTCTGTCATTGCAGCCCTTGGGTTTACTGCCTCACAAAGCTGCAGTGCCACACAGTCTTTATTCAGCTACCAAATCAAACAAAGAAGTTCCTCCAGTTGTGCCTTTCTCAAACTTAGCTTAAAGCCAGCTTAGGGAACAGAAGAGCTGATGGTATAGGTTTCATTGCTTTGCCTTCTTCTGCTTTGAGTAGGAAATATTTTTTTAGTAATAACTAGAGCTGAATTTGCATACATTTTTCATCCCCAAATTAATCTTTCTCTTTCAACAACAATTAAAATAAATCACGAAGTCCCCTTTGAAGACCCCACAAATGAATATTTGGCGTCTGGTTTCTATTCTGTTGTCTTCAATGTTTATTCAACGTTTTCCTCAGATTGTTTGAACTGATACCTCAGTCCCTCCTTTCCCACCCCTCCACCACTGGGGCTGGATGGAGTTTCCCAAGCTTTTTCAGCAAAGAACAAAAGTTTTTTACAAATATGTGAACTATGATCTGTCCTTTCAATTGATTGATTTAGGATTTGTTTTCTAAACCCGAAGTCCAGTTTAGATGTAAGAGCGTGATTGTACATTGTAAGACAGAGTCTGTTTTCCATTAGGGTATGGTCTTTTTATGTTTACTCAAGATGTACATTAAGATACATACCTTGTATCAATTACACTCACATTTGCAGGATGTGCATACTGAAATTTTTCAGATCCCTATCAGAGATGTAATGGAAATATTTATGTGAAGCTCATACAGGACATCATCCTTCGTGTTAAATATTTTTATTATGGAAACAATGTTATCAATAAAATACAGCAATATTTTGCAGTTGTAACATCCAGTCATTTCAAAAACTATTTTCAGCTTTGAATTTTTTTTATTATTCCTAAAAAGTAGAGTCATAGCATGGTATGGATGTGGAGATAAATGAATACAGTGTGTGTTGGAGAGGGATAATGACAGAGAGTCCAATCCGAGATGACAAACATGGACAGTCCTCAGAGACAATACAGCCTGGGAGCATTAGAGGGAAGTATGAGGGACCCTTTTCATGAACTACTGTGCAACGAGGAGCTTTGATAAGCACCAATGGCACCACAGCCACACAGAGTGCTCCTCCTGAACCACATTTCCCCCCAGCACAGCCTGCAAAGCAAGCTGTCTTCTCTTACAGGTAAACCAAGGCAGTATGAAATGTCTTCATCCAGGTGATCGACACGCCTGCAAATATGACTCAGCAGTCAGGAACATCTGTCTCCAGATCTAACTAGCAGATCACACAACTTTTTCTATGAACTAATCAGAAGGCTGAGTGTTAGTCAGATTTTGTAAGTGTCCAAGCTGGGAATAAATATTTTCACTGTAGTAGCATGGCAGGACACTCAAACCTTTGCTTTGGGCAGTGTTTCCCCCTAGCTTGACACAGCTACATGTGCTGTCATGCTCTCTTCAGACCCCCTCCTCTGAAGGTGAGTGTGACTTCCTTCAGGTTACTCTAAGCATGAGGCAACACATCCTTTGTTTTCCAACCATAACAAGGCAAGCTGTACTTGGCTTCCTACCTTCAATCTCCTTCAGCCTCTGAAGCTTATACTGGAGAGACAGATTTTTTCAAAAACAATCTTTTCCAATCAAAGCACCGCTGACTTCCTTAATAGAGAGAAAGGAACATCTCAGGTTCACCAAACACATTTGCTCTTTCTTCCAAGTTTTGCCTTTTCTAAGCAATGGCACCACACAGGGAGATGCAGACTGCCTCACTGACCTCCTCTCAGCTGTTTCTTACTCACAGCATGGTCCCTGGCAACCAGAGAGCCTACCTCTTTCTAGCTTCTAAAGCTATTCTTTTTAATCCTGCTCTTACTCTGAATAAACTGCTTTTTGACTGAACAAAGCTAAGCAACTCCGTTCCTGATGCTTTTAGTAAGGTTACGTGTGTTATGTATTGCTCTACCTTTTCTACTTGGTTCTGTTTTGTTCTAGGAACTGACACACCTTTGGCAAAACCTATACACCATATTCATGGGAAATCATTCAGATAATCTCCGCTTTGTCACAATACTGATTTTTAATAACTTCATTTAGACTTTCTCATCTCTTCAACTTCTTTGAAGTGTTTACAAATAAATGATAACAGAAACAACAACAGCTGTCAATTTGTTACTGAGAATTTAAACAAAAACTACTAGAAGAGTAAGTATGCTTTGCATCTGTCTTCCAGTGCCTGTGGCGTTTCCATAACCTCAAGTTCTGTTCTCCAGGCTGAACAGTACCAGCTCTCCCAGCTTGCCCTCGAATGGGGAGGTGTTCCATCACTTATCTAAAGCCTCAGGACTCAGTTTATGCATCAATACTGATAACTACAAATATCAACAGTTTAAAAAAGAACTAAGCAAATGCAACAGATATTAGTCCAGTCACATAACATGCAAGCAATTGGGTGGGTCAAGGGAAGATCTACTGATGCAGAAGAAAACTCAGCATCTTTTGTTGTAGTCAGACATTAAAACCAATGCTCTCCTATGTTCTCTGAGTCCCAGCAGGCATGGAGAGAAGCTCAGTTTTTTGACATCCACATCTGCATCGTGGATTATAGCTATGTGGTTCCTTCTTCCCTTTCTCACCCTTCATATTCCTTGTCAAATCAATATCTTTGGCCCTGAGAATAAGAAGTTTGACTCACCTGATTCTAGCAAAGTCCATCTTGACTTTGTTTAGTGCCCGTGCTGGGAGCTTCAAACCCATTGATGGGTTGCAGACTCCTGCCTCCCGCAGTGGAAACTCAGACTATATTGTTTCAGGTGGCCAAAATTTTGTTTTAATTTTCTGGTAAATATCTTCCAGCTCCAATGAGAACTTAAGGAAAACTACTCCCAAGATGCAACTTAAAAATCACCCTGCAGAAACCTTATGTTCCTCAGCTTAAATCCAACCTTCAGTAAGTCTTGAGTTATGAGGCTGTCCAGGTCACTAACAGAGAAGCAGGAGAATTTACACCAAAAGGCATAAGCAAGTCAACAATAAAAGTAACAATTTACCTTTTGTGGCTCTTCAGCATCTTACTTACTTCGGGGTTGGACTTGATGATCTTAGCGGTTTTTTCCAAACTTAATGATTCTATGATTCTTTGTGCTCAAGACACAAATATTTCCCTAAGATTATTCTTCATAAAAGAAGAAACATCTTATAGGGTTCTGTTTGGCCCAGCAGCTGTCTGCATACACTGGGGCACATGGACAATTCCCTCCTGCCCATGGCTTGGGCACCTGGCTGCAGGGAAACTGCACAGCATTCCTGCTGCCCTCCCAGGTTCTGCAGTTCAAATAATAATATCCAGCACTCCAGTCCCTTGCACTTGCACTTCCACAATGCAAGGCATGTTTTGTCTCCTGCTGGGGACATTACCTCTCCAAGTTTCCTGGCATGGCAGTGGATCCTTTCTGAATTTAAAGAGGGCTGCCACTGATCATGAATAATCTGCAGCATTCACAGCAAAAGCCTTACCCAGCTTCCTCATTACATGCAAAAGGGCTGAGACTTGAAAATCCAGCTGGCAGCCTGAGTGGTCCATGGGCATGTTGAAATACTGCAAGAGAGCTGGCAGGTCACCAATGCAAACTGCAGTTTCAATATGCTGATTGGAAAATAGTGTCTTTCTCAAAGTTTACTAAACATTTACTTGTCCTTATTCCCAAACAGCCATTCACCAGTGGTTATAACAGTCCAACCCATCCCTTCTATGTTAATGCTACTTAGCACGTAGGAAGATGCCCAACCTGATTTAAAGAAAAGTAGGTGACGGAAATCAATTCTGGACCTTTCTTAGGATATGAGCCAATGTCCTCCAGGACCAGGAACATGAGCAGATTCCCTGGTCAGGCAAGCCGCCCTTCTGGACTCATTTTTCCAAGTATCTGCTCTGCTCACTCCAGGTGGTTTCTTCTCTTATGCCATCCCTGTAGCTTCTGTTATCCCAGGAACAGAAGGCCATTTCTCTACAGAGCACAGGCTTGTGTCTGGGCACTCCGGTGTGAATGGGAGCAGACCAAGCAGCTCTCTGCAGTGGCGTGCTTCTATAGCCATGGCATAGGAGAGCCATCTCATCTAACACTTTTCCTTTTTCATAAAAAAAAAAAAAAAGGGAAAAAAATGCTGTTATTTAACCCCCTAACAGCATATCTTACATAAATAATACAGAAAATAAGTGGGTGCAGTTTATCAGAAAGATTCATGCACAGAAAGGAACAGGCACTTCAAATCCAGTTGAGCAGAAGCCCATTGATTATGAGCCAGCATATATGCAAGCATAAACATACATGCATCACATATACATCACACACTGATTAATGAACCAAAAAACAAATGTATAAACAAGACTTACTGACTTAGAATGCTAAGAAATAGTTATACTTGGCAATTACTTTGACAAAAAAAATAAAGTAGTCTTACTTTAGGGCAGGTATTCTGGCTGCAAAAAAGAATCTTAACAGTGTAATCTCTTTCTCTGCTCCACCCCAATATAATGACTATTATCTCAGCATACTGTGAAGGATTAGGACAGAATATAGTACAAGTGTGTGAGGATTTTACTTTTGCCACTGAATGAACAATCAAGGCCAGTCAGATTTCTGCTGTATTTCACAGTTTTACTTTTGTAAGGAGGGATAATATTTCTCCCTTTTTTTTTTTTTTTTTTTTTGGTAAAGCAACTTTGAGGTCTTGGGGTGAAAGAAGCTATTTAAATGCTCTGTTATTATTTTAGGCTCTGATTCAGTAAAATGTATCAGGATACTCGCAGTTTGAAAACACCTATTTTGGGCTGAACTCATGGTGATGCCATCTTTCTGTAGAAGTTACCGTATACTCTCCAGTTATCCCTATTGAAGATATATCCCACTGCAGTTTACTTATAGGGTAGAGCCAATTTCTAAAAGGAGAAAAAACAGTGAATTAATGGCAGCTCAGAGTACTGAAGCGTTCCTTTCCATGTTTTCTTCAGACAGAAGAAGTCTGTGGCTGTGCCCATGCCACTTCTAGACACAAGGTCCCCTCTACAGCTCCCTGGGCTGCTCAAAGCAGCTCAACTCCACAGTTGGAAAAACCAAACTTTTCCCAGAGCCAGAGCTCTTCCCCCAGCTCCCCCCCCCCTCCCATATTTGTATATATTTCACAAGGAGAGCTGGGCTGAGTTTGTTCATGAGCTGCAGTTCCTGGGCGGACCCCACGCACAGCTGGGTTCGCTGTGCCTGGATCCGCCTTCCCAGCCTGCAGCCTCATGAATGTGGGGCTGTGGGGTTGACATCGGAGAGGAAGAAGGATGGACGGGTCAACACCCTGAAGCCAAGCTTCTGGATCCAGAAAATGGGTTGCTGGAGGAGACTGGATCTGCTTTCCTTGCTGCTGCTGTCCTTCTGTGAGTACAGAAATGTTTCTACTTGGGCAGTGTTAAGCAGAGAGGTCGTTTAGTTTTCCTTGCTCCAGAAAAACAGCAAATTGTTGACTTGTCCCCTGACAGCAATTAGGTGGAGGGTTGGGAATAGTGGAGAGCTTTGCAGCGATCTGATCGCAGTGCTGCTCCGATAGCATCAGCTGTGCGTTCCTCTTACGGAGAAGGGCGAGCGCTTGGCTCGGCGGAGACCGCTGTGTGCTCGCCGAGAGCAGCTCCCAGATGTCAGTGTTTACAGCGCAGAAGTCTGTACGTCGGTCAGCATGACTTGGTGGAAGCTTTTACTTTATTGAGGAAGATTAAAAGCGACCGAAGCGCACCGTGAAATGATCTGGCTTCAACAGTGTCCAGATGTGGTGACGTTTTATCAGCCCGGGTTTATGTGCAGCATTAATCGAACTATTAAAGATGGAAAGAAGTGGGGAGGGGGAGGAGAGCTGTCCTTGCAACAACATCTGGTTCTTCGGCAAACCTTCCCAGCACTTACGTAAAGATTTCTTTGTAACGAGTACCCTGTTAAGGTTTTGATAGCACTTCTTCAGGACTGCAGATAAAACCCTCCAGCAGCACTTGAAAACGTGCCCATCCAAGGTTTAAAGTCTCTTGTTTATATCCCAATGATTGTTTCATAACAAGGAGTAGATTTGTATATGAGCGAGTGTTATATACACATCTCCTAAGTATGTGTGTGTGCCGTTCTGTATATACAGCCCCAATGTATGTGTATACACACATACATCCCTATATAGTATATATTTATATATTTGCTCCCTTTTTGCAGCGAGCCCCTTTCCAGATACAGACCTGTTCCCCTTGGTACAGAATTTCCAATTCAACTAAAACTGCTTTTTGCTCAAAGCAATGAAGCCCTGGGGTTACAGTGCCCATATATTTGCATCCAATTGAAACAATGGGGGGCAGGGATCTGTGTCCGCGTCCACTTTCCATGGGTCCCCCTATCTACAGAAATGGGGAATGAAAGAATACAGCTGGTTGGTAATTTCCTTGTAGCGAGCAAACTCTTGCTGTGACTTCTGAAGCAGAGAGCCCCACGCAGGGGGATTTACAACATAAGGTCAGGCCAACTTTCAGAATGTTGCAGAAATACATAGCAGTCCTTACTGCAGATAATACCCTAAAGTATGGGTTGAAGTGTAGGATGCTATACTGATAACATCCTGCTAAATTAATCACATTTGGAGCAGCACTGAAGGAATTACTAGAAGGTGTTATTTAAAGCACAGCCTTGGGTTGTTTTTGGTAAGAAAGAAGACCACTAATTATCCTTCAGAAATACCTAATTTTGGAGTTATTTAACTTATGGTTTCCTTTTTCTAAAAGGCAGGGTTTTAATCTGAAAGAAGCCAAACCAAAACATATCATGATTACTAAGTTCATTTGAAAGGTTACGTGAGTGATATGATGACAGCATCTGTCTCGGCATGGGGAAAAAAAAATAAGCCAAGGCGCTCTCTCTCTGATTTCGTTCAACAATGATATATGTTTACTGGAGCTACCTCCCATCCATCGAGTCCAGTGTTAATATCAACATTACAGTAATTCTGTGACAGTAAAAGCACCCTGGGGGCCCACTTTCCTTTGACGTTGAGAGAGGAGGGAACAGCAAGTTCCCCAAAATGGCTGAAAATATGCATTCAGTTGTTCTTCCAGCAGCAAATCCCCATAGTCACCCAGCCTCCCTGCAAAGAGCGACAGCAGTGGCTTGGTGACGGCAGTAAAGTAGCTCCTCTTAGCATAGAGATTTAGGAATTACCATAGAGAAAATGGCCGGATGGTGTTTGGCTATCCTGGAAAAGATCTCCCAGTGCCAACTGAGTGTCCTCGGAGACTTTGTTATTCTCTAAGGGGTCACCCCAGGGCTGCTGAGACACAACTGTGGGATCCACACTGGCCATTCCCAACTCTTCAATCACCAGCATGGTCCTCAGTGTATCTGACTTCTTTGGTCCATATGCAATGGAAAAAAAGGCTGTAGCCTAAGAAATGCCTGAAATTTCAGCTCATGGATTTCCCTGATTCCCCTTTTCACCTCCTACCTCCAACAAAAAATACAAGGATTGTTCAGGATGGGAAAACCTGTCCTACAGTGGAGGCTCACATATTTTACTGCCTTTAGCAGCTAGGAGCTGGGAGGTGAAATAGTCATGGTCTACAAAAAGTTCCCAGAAAGCTTCTGTCTGGCAGAGGAATTCCTCTTCCATCAGACAAAGGAGAAGCAAGATTCACATGCTGGAAGCTGAAAATAGGTGGTTTTGTGTTAGATCACAACGTAGCAAAGTTACTCCAGCAGATAATTACTCAGACTCAGAACACAGTAGGCTTTTGTTGCTCAAAGCCTTTGATAACTGCAAGACTATCTCCTAGGTAGATCACCACCCATCCAATGTCATAGGTTGGATATGGGGCTACTGCACTGTGCACGCTGTAATGCTCCGGCCTTCAAATTTATAATTAGGATTTTTCCTAGGGAAACATTTGCCCCGGAATTTCAGCAAGTATGTTCTCTCATGGCTTGCAATCCTACCTCAGGATGTGGTACTGGAGAGGCCTATTCTATCCTCACAGTACTATCCAATGCCATTCCCACTTCTCCATTACCTTTTCAGCTGTCTCTGCCCAGAACTCGATGGGAGCACAGACCTCCTGCCTGCTTGCTCAGGGGATGGTCACCCTTCTCCTCTCACCAGGCTGTGGGCCACACAACTCAGTGTCCCATGGCATGTATTGTAGCTGGCTCATAACCCAACATCCAGCTTTTCAGAGAGGGAAAATCACATGCGCTGCTTTGAGTCCACAGCTCCCAGCTTCTGAGTTTGGTCTCTATTTTCCTGTAACCATCTCCCATTAAAATGATGGCCCATTAACATATCCTGATGTTTTCTGCCATCTATTTCGCTGCTTCCTACATGGCACCCTGATGGCTCCACAGAGAGCTGGAGGTGGTATCTCTTTTTGGATGGTGGCTCTTTGAAGCTGCATGCTCTTTCCTGCTTGCACAAACCAGTTCCTGTTTCCCCACTGAGCCTCTTTTGCTAAACACATAGACTGTATGTAATTCATAAATCATGACAGGGAGACCTAGGGCTGTCAGAGAAACATCTCTGTCTTTTGATCCATCCAACTCCTCTCTGACCTATCTCAGGCTCCTCAGGCATCTCATTCAAGAAGTTGGTCTCCTATTTCTGAGGTCACCAGCGCAAAAACCAGAGGCTGCACTGTCACCAGAATGCCAGCAAGCTCCTCAGGCAGGGGAGCAGGATCACACTGCAACAAACAACAATTCAGACAGGAACCTAGGGTCAAATATGAATGAGTGAGAGGGTGAAAGAGAGGAAAACAATGAAGGGTCACCCTCTACTTCACAGACAGATACATGCATATGCAGAATGGGGTCCAAGCAGCAGTCCAAGACTGATCCAGAGCAGTGAAGAACAGAACCCTTCTCCCAAGCCATGAAGTATATGGAACAGGGTGCTACTCACCATGGCAGCAGGGTTGGCTACAACAAAGCTTCTCAAGAAACATCTTGTTTTGCTTTGACTTTGGAGCAACATATTCCCCAGTAAAGGGAAAAGCACAAGGAAAGCCCTGACGCTGTAAAACTGGAATCCTCTGCACAGTGGTGACTGGCATGAGACTCTGAGATAATGATGGATTATCCTGAATTCACCTTCACGCTTCGCCAAACCTGGTACTGCATTTTCTGCCACTGATGCAAGTTAGATAGACTCAAAAATAAGAAAACCAGCAGTGTAAATCTAGATTAAGTTTGCAGAGAAAAGTCCGTTTAGAGATATAATTCCATAACACTTGAAATTAAAACACACTGCTTTCTAAAAAAGCCAAAGCCAATTTTTGCTCTTAATGCTGTTATCAATATTGGATGATGGTCATAAATGATAGAATGGCATAAGTTGGAGAAGACCTTAAAAATCATCTAGATCATCCCTCTCTGCCATAGGCAGAACTGCCAGCCACCAGATCAGGCAGCCCAAGGCCACATCCAACCTGTCCTTTAATTTCTGTGTGATCACAAAGACATTTTGTGTAACGGTGATAAAAAAAGCTCAGTCAGCTGAAGTCATGATATTTGTTAGTCCTCTTAGAGACAGTCCTGAGCAGATGTGTCCCATGTGTTCATTAAATAGGCAGAGAGCAATCATTGGCATTAAAACTAGTTAACAGGAAGCTTTTATTCTGAGGAAGCATTCAACTCTATTGCTTGTCTCTACAGCTTTATATTGCTCCATGAAGTTGATTTCCTTAGGACACGTTTTCCTCTCCCCTTAATGGTAACTCTTTGCAGTAACATTTGCTTTCAGATAGCTGCCACGCTGTTGCGACTTGCCATAAGCTAATGAACTCTCCCATGGATTGTCATATTTTCAAGGAAGTGCCACAGCTCATCTTGCTATTAAAAAAGCCAGTCCCACCAAGGAGATGAAATCAGCAGCTCCCACACACTTTGCTCTTTCCACATCTAATGCTTTGCACCATGTGCCAAGTGAAAGCCTTACACAGGAAGAGCCCCAGCTCACAGGGAGACAACATCAGCGATGGCTGCCTGCATTATGGGGCAGAGCAGCTTCTTCTTAGTGCTGGACTCCAACTGTGGGAAAGCACTTTCTTAGGGATCTTCAGAGAGAAACAAAGGGGTGGCTGCAAGGATGAGACCACTGCGATCCTGCCTCCAGAAAGGCTTTGTAAGGTCCATCGAAGTCATGTTTCTTTTCTCCATTTGGTTCTTTTAATGAGAGCCATATAGGGCTGAAACACTCCTGCCAGCTGCTGGTAGCTGTCAAGCTTTTAGAAGTGGGAGAGCCTGCTTATCTTGTAATCGCCTCTGCAGCCCCTGCTCCCACCAATTACACCGCTCCAGGACATGGCCTTTCTTGGAGCTCTCACACTGCAGTGTTTTACTTCCCATTGATAAGCCAGGAACATGCCTGACAAGAGGCAGCTGATTTATACCACAGCAAATGCTTCTCCTCTGTGGGGCAATTAGTGTATCCATCTGTGCCCTACAGCCATCCCTTTGGCTACTGCCCACATGGACTTAGGCAGGTCTGGTAACATACCTTCACCAAAGTGCTGCCCTGGAGTATACAGGATCATTTACAGCTGGAGTCAAGATTTAAAGGGGAAAAGCCTTTTCAACGTTTCCAGTGTGCGATTTGCAGCTATCAGCAGAAACAAACTGCAATGGAGAGCTGGTGCTGGGTGTCAATTTGCAGAGCCCCACTAACCATTTCAACCCCATGCCTTGGCTGGAGTTCCTGAAGCAGTCAAAGCTGGATATGTGATCTTTGCAGCAACGCTGGGGGTGGAGATACTGTCAACAGTCCCTCCTGACTTCAGCCATCCCACACCAGAGTGCTTGTGCTCATGCAGAATGAGCCATGGTGTCCCATCAACCAAGGGTCTGGCTCAGCCATGGAGCACAGCTGGGACATGACAAGGGACATCTGCCTGATGTCTCTAAAGAACTCACTGCCTGAGAGCATCTGAACACCAGCATCCAGCCTAGAAGAGACTGAATCAGCTGCTGTCTCGCGGCCTAGAGTATTTTTTCCACGCTAAATCTATCCCAAAATTAGCCCCAGTCATTGCACGAGAGCAGACAAGATCCTTTGCCATACAGAGGGAAGTGACACAGAGACATGAGCAGCAGAATTAATCATCCTCCCCCAAATAGCCTCAGGGTACAAGCATCCCCCGGGGAGCCCGGTTCCTGTTGTGTCTTTAATATGTCAAAAGGCATTTCGTGCTGGTTGGAGGTGGTGGCAGACATTCCCACCAGGGGCATAGAGAGCAGACCAGTTTACCCACTTACGTGTTGTATGAGGGACGCTTTAGGAAAAGCAAGAAAGATTTTTGCATCTGTATCCATGCTAGCCTTGGCTTGAAGTTCCCTCTGACAGCACAGAGCACTTTATGACTGCTAGATCCGGCCTAAATGAGGGCAAAACTCAATGTTACACAGTAATGTTAGCAGACATAAAGAACAGGCAGCACTGGAATGTGTTGGTGGCAGTGCACTGGTGGGAAGCTATTGGTGCATCTCAGCCCAGGGCTTAGCCTTGCTCCCTCAAGCACCCATGGAACTGCAGCAATGCAAATCCAACCAACGCAAACCGGTCCATCACAGAAGTCCACCCAAAATACTCAGACCAGCTCCCGTCGAATGTCTCTTTGTGAACTCATCAAAGTCCTTCTAACACATGGCAAATCGAATGTGTGCCAGGAATTGCAAACTCCTCAGGAAGTTCATCTAAACGATCAGCAAACCATTTCCACTTAAAATAGAGCAAACCCTGTTGCCCAAATGTGACCCAGATAACGTTTCTGACACGTTTACCTATTTGGATGATATCTTTAAGTTGCACTTCCAGCCACCCACAGAGATCCAGGTTCCTGCAGAGCCTGTGAAGCATATACAAAGATAATTACTGGGCTTAATATGAAGAGAATTATAAAAACAAAACAAACAAAAAAGCTGTGCAGTACTTTTTCTTGGATTGCAGTAGTCAAAGGCAGAGAAGTGTTTGTAGCCGACTCCCATCTCTTTCTTCTGTTGTTGGACCTGCAGTGAGCTGGGCCCAAAGCAGCTCCAGAGCTGCAATCTGGATGCCTCTGAGGATGCAGCATGTGAATCCCATTCATCACGGGGTGCCTTTCAGGGGGGATGTGCTAACTCAGCCCTATGCCAACACATTGCTTCACCCTGCCAAGTCCCAGGTCAGTGGAGGCACTGGCAAAGCTGCTAAAATTGTTTATGAACATTGCACTCTGTGACTTCATCTTGAAAAATCTGCTTTCCCCCTGCCCCTGAAGGCATCTTCTGTCCTGACCTGTCACCAGCGGGTAATGCTGGTGGATGGATGCAGGCAGCCCCCACCTGAGTCCATTAGCCCAGCCGCCCCAATGCAGCTTGTTTTGGGCTCAGCTGCCCAGTGGGTTACGGGGATCTGGGGTCTTCCCCCAGAGCTGTCTTGGCTGATGATTTAGTGCAGGTTACATTCTACGATTCTATGATACACGCATGGCTAAATGGGCTCAGAAGTAGAAGAATACTACCAGGTATCAATGACTGTTTCAAAGACAGAGAGAAAAAACAAGCAAACAAAGCAGTGCAAGGCCATTTCACTGATCCACATTTTCTCCATCCTCAGTTCAACTTCACTGTGTGCCAACCAGCATTAATGGCCAGAAGGGTGTCTGTAGCACCAACAAGAAGGGTTCCTGGAAGAGCCATGGTGCATACACTGAGTAGTGCCTGATGGAGTCATTGCTTTTGCTTCACCTGGTGCTCAGAGTCCTTCCAGAGCTGCAGAGTGCACAGTGCCCTCCCCATAGTTTTGGATGGGGTTCTGCTGAGCTCTGTAACCACAGGTACAATTAGCAAGCGGTTTTCTTATTCGGAGGAATCCTCCTTAAGGAGAAACATACCAGAGTAACCCATTTCAAGGAGTATCACAAAATCCAGAAAGATGCTTAAAAATAAGTAAAATAACCTTGGTCTTAATTGTTTTGTGCATAGAATAAAGAGAGAGGATTTGCTTATATCAGCCTGTTGTGTGCTGTATGTAAATTTTCCATATCTCTTTTCTAATGGGTTGCAGCAGTGCTTGGATGCAAATTAGTGGTGAAGAGATGGGGAAATCCTCCAAGGACTGCTTTGAACGTGGAAATGAATTTCAGCTCTGCCACTTCAGAACGCTTTTTGTTTACTTTCCACTGACATGAAATCGGCAGCGATTTCGTAGCATGCGGGATTGGTTAGCTGGTTACATAATGCTTAATAAATCCAAGAGAAATAATATAAAACACATCACCCAGTCTGGGAAGAGCAATGATAGCTCAGCTGTGTCACCAACCCGCCTGGCCACTGGCTTTTGGAGAAACATCTGACCAGTGCTGAGAGATGTGGGATGTGAGATGGGTGATGAGGAAAAATGCTCTTGCTGTCTTTGGAAGCCTCAAAGGCAATGCTCAAGGTACAACTCTCCCTTCTCATCCCATCCTGTTCTCCCAAGCACGTGCTCACACAACCAGATGCATCTGCTGCTCCAGGAAGCAGTGTAGTGTCACCTATTAGTTGTCCCCAGGATGTTCTGCAATAGCATAATGGCCCTGCAAGCAGCAGGAGGGAGATGTGGCATGAATTAGCACAGGCAGTGGCTGTGGAGATAATGTGGAGAGGGGACATTTGGCTGAGATGTCAGCACTGGTGTCCCCAGCAAACAAGGTGGAAAAAGGCGCAAGCAGGGACTGCAAGATTCAACAGGAAAAGACTTGCACACTTAAAAAAGAGGTTTTCAGCCCAACATCCTTCACCTGACCCCTTCTTCCTTCTTGCCTCCCCCTGCAGGCACCTGCCTCTACCTTTCTCTTTCTTGTAGAATCACTGAGGTTGGAACAGACCTCTAAGATTGAAGTTCAACTGCTGAAGTTCAACACCAACCCATTCCCACCATGCCCACTGACCACATCCCTCAGTGCCATATCTCCACTGTTCTTGAACACCTTCAAGGATGGTGACTCCATCACTCCCCTGTGCAGCCTGTGCCACAGCATCACCACTCTGTCTGAGAAGAAATTCTTCTTAATATCCAATGTGAACCTCTGCTGGTACAACTTGAGGCCATCACCTCTCATCCTATTGCCGTCACCTGGGAGAAGAGGCCAACCCCCACCCTGCCACAACCTCCTTTCAGGGAGTTGTAGAGAGTCATAATGTCTCCCATGAGCTTTCTCCAGTCTGAACAACCCCAGTTCCCTCAGCTGCTTCCTGTAAGACCCTTCTCAGCTCAATTTCCCTTCTCTGGACAAGATCAATGTCTTTCTTGTGGTGAAAAAAACATTGCTCCCCTGCCAGTGTTGCCCTGCTGACCCTGTGCCCCACTTTGCTTTGTGGCACCCCTTGGTGCTGGTGCTGCCTATGTCCCACAGTGTGAGCAGGAAGAAGAGCAGAGCTGGGGATGCAGGGGTTAATCCCATCCGGCACAGTGCTGGGGCCAAGTTTGTAAGTGACTCTTTGCTATTTCGAAAAGAAGCTGCCTGGAAAGGGAAAGGAAAGGGAAAAAAAGAGAGAGAGAGAGGTTTACTTTACAGCCATCGTTATTTCATCTGCACAGTTTATACAATGGAAAATAAAAGCCAGGGAACGCTAAGTCAAATCATTTCTGTTTCACTAATGGTATGGAAATGGTTTTGTTTTTATAGGGGAAAAACAAATGTGAACTTGATGTGTGTGTGTGCGAGTGCTCATGCAGCTCCCCTCATTGCAAAGGGCAGAGCAGCGAAATCCAGAAATAAAAAATGACTCAGAGGCTGTAGGATCTATGAGTCAGTGGAGCTGTTGTTGTTTTTAAACACGAGTGAGAGCACAATATGGGCAACAATCACCCGCACAGCCCTCCCAGCCCAAGCAGAGGGGTGGAAAGCAGGATCTGGGGCAGGGAGCTCGAGTTCTCCTGGAGGAGACTTGTTGCCTGACTTCAGTGCCTCAAGCACGGCCAAGGTGGATGTGGTGGTGGCCAGAGGATGGAGGATCCCAGCACTTCTGAGAGCAGATGGAGAACCACTTGCTCCGTCCTCACCCATAGGCAAAGACATAGAATCACCACAGAAACAGGATTGGTTTGTGTTGGAAGGGACCTGTAAGATTACCTAGTTCCAACCTCTCTGCTATAGGTAGGGACACCTTCCTCTAGACCAGGTTGCACAAAGCATCTGCTGACTGAAATCAAACAGAAACCATCCCTGGGTGTTTTCAAGAAGCTAAACATGGCATTGAGGGACATGGTTAGTGGGGGATGGTGGATATGGGCTGATGGTTGGACAACATTACTGATGCTATGAAACCTCCCTGGCCACGTCCTCACCATGAAACATCCCCAAGTCCCAAAGCAGCACGAGATCACTTGCAGGAGGTACACCAGGAACATTGGAGATGGCCAAAGCAGAAGGACAGACAGCGTTTAGCTGACCTCTTCTCCCCAGAGTGAAGTTAGATCATGATGCCATTCAGGCATCTGAAAAAGATCTGAGAAGTCTTCTTGTACAATCCATACCCAACTCACTTTGTAATAGCACTGTGCATTATTTGCTAAACACTTCATACAAAGGCTTATTTTCATGAAGAAAAAGTAAGCGGTAGAGTAAGTTGGTTTTCAGCCTGTTTGAAGAAGGTCCAAACACACCAGAAACGTATACTGCACGTCTTTTTTGGCACTGGGAAGCACTGATGTCTAATGCAATCAAAATCAACCCCTTTCTATTCACCAGGAAACATTACTGGCTCACTCCTCACTCCACATGCCCGCTGCCAAGTCCAGTATTTGTTACATGGGATGATGCAGGACCTGAGGGCAGAGCTGCTCCCTTGAACCCGATGCTGTGTGCGCATTGCCACTGTCCATGGAGAAGCCTCACAGGGGCAAGAATTGGGATATTGGGTCTGCTAGCTCCACTTAGTCTCCCAAAGCAGGAAATCCAGGGCTATGCTAGGCAGCTCACACCAAACTGCCAGAAGGTTGCACAGACCTGTGCATCTTCCCCTGGAAATTGGGGGTGTAAGAATTGCCCTGCTGCATTCTGCCCATGACAGCTCAGGAGTGATGGGGACAAGACCTCACGCGGGACAGCGAGTGAGCAGAAACAAGTGTTGTAAATAACAGGGAAGGAATTTGTTTGTTCTCATAACAATTTTATGAGTGGCTCTGTTAATGTAGAGCCGTGTCATTGGCCATGGACCACAGCCCAGTGCAAAGCCTGCTCCTGAGCTGGGAGCAGAGAGGGCTCGTGGCTGAGCCCAGCACTCCATGCTGTGCCCACACCTCAATTTAGCACCCAGTGACTTGCCACATGTCCCTGCTGCACCTCAGCCTCATCCTTAAATCCAATTTAAGGACAAGATGGAGCATAACCTGTAGCTCACATGCAGGTCACTTGAGCAGGTCCTCTTCCGGTGCCTTCCAGGATGCAGGAGGCAGCTCTAGCACCTCACACCAAGTGCCTTTGCTGAAGTCCATTTGGTGTTGGGTTGTCACCAAAGAGAACAGCAGAGAGGATTTGAGAACCAAAGCTTTTCATCCAGCCCTGCAGCAGGGCAAATTGCCTGCATGTACCACTGCTTTGGCTACAAAGTGATTCCTCTGCCCTCATAGTGAACACACTGAGCTTCCACCTCCTTGCACTCAGGCTTGCTTCTTGCTCATTCACCCTGCTTGGGGTCTGCACAGGTGGTGGTATCAGCCTGCTGCTGTCACAGGGGAGGCACTTCTGGCATAGTTTTCCCTTCCTCCTTCTACTTAAAAATTGCTTAGTATTCTCCCCATAGCATCTCTGAGGTCCTAGTTATAGATACCAGAACACTCGATCCCATTCTCATCTGCAGGAGAACAAGCCTTCCTATTGATAGGGAGCCAAGCTCCCTGGGAGCCCACCTCATCGGTGACTTCAAACCCTTTTCCCAACTGTCTTTCCACAGTAACTTTGACTAACTGTACTATTTATTGGCTCACATCACATCCTTATGGCTTCAATTTATTTTTTGAAAACGCAACCCACATTTAATTAGTTTATAGTTTGTTCCAAGTTTTGCTTATCCAGCTTTTTTTTTTTTTTTTTTTTTTTTTTTTTTTTTTTTTTTTTTTGAAGTTTGTATTTTGATGTTTAGCATTTGCCTTAGCAACATCTGGAACCCCTTTATGGAAGCGTATTGTTACTTTTACTGCTCGTGCAGCTTTATTAAATCATCCGCGTATTAATATTGAAAGTGTTCATCTGGGTCTCATCATGGCCAAGACAAGTGATGTGGCAGCTCAGTTGTACCTACGAGCTCATGCTTCAAGGACACAATGTTCTGGAGAAACTCGCAGTGGGCTTTGTGTACTTCGTTTGAGTTTTAGTGGGAGAATTAGGAGGGGGAAAAAAGAGATGTATTCCTACTCTGACCTTTCTTGCAGATAACAGCATAGAGGGCTGAGCTAGTTTAGAACAATTTGTCTCCAAAGAGTTTTGTCTGGTTACTGCTGTATTTCTGGCTCTCATTTCCATATTTAACTCTTTCATCCTCCCTGGCTGCCTTGCTCTGCAGTGTAGCTGAATCTAAGCCTGGCACTGTGCTCCCGTGGGGCGTCAATAAGTAAATATCAGCCCTGTGGGAATGAGTAAATAAAGAGCAAACCCCCAATGGGTGTTGAGCAATGAGGGTGGTGCAGGCACAAGAGGAGAACACTGACCAGCAGGCACGGATGTAGCAATGGCCATCCTTGCTGTCCCACCAACAGACCTTTGTGCCTCAGCAGCCCAAAATAAACCTTGTTAACAATGGCAGCACGGAGCAGCCCGGTTGTGTTGGGATCCCAAAATGAAAGGAACCCAGGGAAGAGCAGGAGCACTGAGCTCTGTCTCCACGTGCCACAAAACTTGTATTTCTCAATGCATCCATTCAGCAAATACCTTTTTTTTCCCCTGGGTACTTTACCAGAGGTTGTAAGGGAGCAGCTTAAAGGTGGGCAGACTTCCTACAGGAATGACTGCTTTTTGCCCTGTTTGGAGTTAAAATCTCCCACACAATCCTTCTCTACCTGCAATGAAAGTTCACTGTAAGATGTACAGATGGTCCATACCTCTGCAAAGTAGCTGCTGTAATTCAGGTTCCCATCTGAGTGCTGCTGAGTCTACTTATCAAGTACATGCTAGCATGTATTTATACATAAGCCTTTCAGTGGCTTCATAAAAAAAAAAAAAAAAAAAAAAAAAAAAAAAAAAAAAAAGTCAAAGGAAAAAGAAAAATACATCTAGCAGCCTTAAAACAGGAAGTTTAAATTTAGCTGGGATTTATTCTTTAACCAAGAATAGTTCCTTTAAAAATAGAGATAACTTGCTCCTGTCTGGAGGAAGCTGCCTCCACGGGGCCAGTGCAATCGCATCAGCTCATTGCTTTGCCATCCTCTAAAACACATTGGACTGAGCAATGGGGTAGAACAAATGCATGCAGAAGGAGAGTCACTTTGGGCTAAAACTCGCTGAAAGTGGCCAACTGCTGCCCCCTGTGCCCACAGCCTGCTGTGCCGGTGCTCGCCGCAGCCTGAAGACCAACCTGTGCAAGTGGTGTGACTCCACGCCGCCAGCCTGTGAGCGGGAGGTGTGCTACAGCAACTGCAACCTCAACTCCTACTGCGAGGACCCCTTTGAGATCTGCGTGGCCATATGGTGAGCTGGGGATATGGGAAAAAGGGTTGGTTGGTGGGAATGTGCTCGTGGGGACCCCATGCCATCGAAGTCACTAAGGGCTTTCTCTTCCTCCCCCATTGCCTCCATTGTAATCATAATTGAGATGCAACTGGATCTTAACTATAATTAGGAGTGGTTTATTTTCTAAATAATTTATGCGTATATGTGCCCCACACAGCACCGCAAGCATGTTATGTTTCCTCTGTACCCACATAAACCTGAATTTAGCTTTGCAAGCTGAGCCTGCTGCACAAAGCCAGCAGACGTGATGCCCAAAGCTGTGATTTCCTCCTGCATCAGGATGGGAAAAGCCTGCTCCAGGCGCAGGGATGCAGAGGGAGAGTTGCTGCCCCAGAGGTCTGTCCCCTCTTGGGGCACAGACATCTACACTGGTACTAGGCCACTGGCAACATCCCCAGGGAAAAGCCCTATTGGCTTTTGCTGGAAATGCCTGGAAAGGAAATGTGTTCTGGCACTTCAAGCATACACCAGGATGAGTGAGCACCTCCTCCAACTTTCTGGCCTCCCATGAGCAAAACTAAAGTGCATTTTGGGTCTAACCAAAGTGATTTTCTCCTCTGTCCCTTCTAATTCGGCTGCCAGAGTGAAATCCAGGAAGCACATATTGCTAGGCTTTATCTCAACCTGCTAATTAGTGTGAACACTGGATTGCCTGGCTTTCAGTAGACTTTTACCTCAATGTAATTACTGCATTATGGACTGGAAAAAATAACAAAAGCAGAGGACCAACAAGAAACCCAAACAAATAAACAAGGTTGCCTCTGACCCAAATTTCCCTGAGCACAGATATGGAGAAAACCTTAAAGAAGTCCCATGAAGACCCAAAAGGACATGGGGAGAACAAAGGACAGGGATGTTTCACCCAGTCCAGCAGAAGAAGGGTGACAAATGTGGGTTATTTCCCTCAGTTCTATTTCCATCATCCCAGCTGACTCTGAAAGAATTGTGAAATCTCTCCATACCTCCATCTGCCTCCAGAAACAAGGGTCTGCAATGGCACTCTGCCTCAGCAGCTGTTCCTTTGCTCCTCATTAGCTCTTAATTACTCACTGGCTCTAGAGAAGATAAGCTGATCCACCTTAAGTGAAGGTCTTCTGAGCGCTGAACTGCTGCCCCTCATGCCATGTGAATCACCCCAATTAGCTCTGCTCCAGCTCTTCCCAGCAGCGTGTCCCACCTCCAAGCTCTAGCAGCTACCACCACCTGCTCTGGAAGGAATATACCCCAGTTCATGCCCAGCCATTCCTAAATGGATATCTTGATCTCGAAGGTCTTTTCCAACCTAAATGATTCTATAAATCATCCAGGCACCCACATTACTGAGGAGCTTTGCCATTTGCTCCCCAGGCTTCTCCTTCACCTATCTTGGTAAGTACAAGGCCATCTCCCACCCCACAGTCTTGCCTCTATAATTACTTTCCTCCAACTATTAGTTCAGTTAGTGATGGGAGAGAGCAAGCTCAAACAGGGGAACATTTATCTCCCTGCATTATCTTACTTGTCTCAAAATTAACTCCTTTCAGAAGGACCATACCCCATGGAATAAAATAAAATCTGTCTACCAACAGGACTAGCCATAAGGCAAGCAATGCATTTTAATGTGCTCTTTCTCTGCCCAGCTGGTTCTTATCTCAATCACACTGTGTTCATGCTGCAATTGGCAGTGGATGCTGGTGGTGCTCAATGAGCTTCACCTGGGGGTTTGGAGGCAGATCTGTTTCACCATGTTCCAGCACAGCTTATAAACACAGCCATGGCCTCACTGTTGTCCAGGAGCTGTATCAAACTCAGGTTACTATTTTGAAGTGCCAAATGTCAGAATGTCCCTGGAGGTGTTCAAGGCCAGGTTGGATGGGGCCCTGGGCAGGCTGGTCTAGTATTAAATGTGGAAGTTGGTGGCCCTGCCTGTAGCGAGGGGTTGGAGATTCATGATCCTTGAGGTCCCTTCCAACCTGGGCCATTCTATGATTCTGTGAAATAGTCCCCGGTGACCGGTGACCCAAGGGCTCTTTTCCCTCAGGTGGGCACAAGCAGTCATGCAAAGATGTTGTGTAAGCACCAGCAAATAGCCCAGGGCAAAAGATGGGGCCAAGCAGCTCTGCCAACACATGTGCTGAGAGGAGAAGGATGGAGGAATGGTGCCTCTGGCACTGGGAAAGGAAGAATTTTACTCAAATCCTGCGCTCAGCCTCAGGGCTGGCCCTACCTGACCCAACAAACTTGTGAATTATCTGTGGAAAACAACAGAGTGCCTGGCTCAAGTCCCACTATTGGCGTGCTCTAGAAATTTCTCTTTTGCCATCTGGAACAGAGAAAAGGATTAAATAAATCCTCTCAAAAGTATATATAAGGAGAATTACATTAGAGCCACCACTAACACGTCCTCTCATATACAGCACAGAACTGATGATCAGCAGAAGGTTCAGACGGCGTGCAGGTGACAATGGCCTGTGGTTGTGGGTGGCTGCGCCACTAACCTAATGCTTTGTTGGTTCATTTGGCCCCTGTAGGAGACAGGACAATGACAGCATCAGGATCAGCACGCTCTGCCACAACCCCCACCGCCCCATAGAGAACCTCATGGTCCCCAACTACAACACCTCGCGCTGCATCATGACCCACCAGCCCAGCGAGGATGGCATCATCTACATCTGCGGCTGTGTGGATGAGCAGGAGTGCAACGATAAGCTCATCTTTGAAAATCATACTAATGGTGAGTACCTCTGCTGATGTTATTTGAAGTGAGAAGGAGCACTCAATGCTAATGACAAACAAGTTGCATGCTGGGAGCCACGCAATTTCACATTTCCAAGAAAATGGGCACACATGCAATGTCTGTTTTGACCTCCTGTATGAGGTAGATAACATTTGTACCCCATTACTGCTGCCCTGAGCCCAATAGTTTTCCAGTGACTCACCCTTCCCTACCAGAAATGCCTCCTGAGAGCATCAGGAGATGGAAAATCCACCGTGTCCTTCAGTAGGCTGCACCCTTTGGCATGGAGTGAATCAACAAGGCACCCAAAAGCTGATGTAACCCTGAACAAGTCTATGCTTTAAGGGCTTTAAAAAAAATATCACACCATACATCCCACACCAGCAGACCAGGGGAACACCTGGTGCCCACAGGGACTGGCACCCCGCAGCGGGTGGTGCAGGGAACACTCTCCTGATGCAGCATTTCCCTGCAGATGGCTGCAGGTCCAACAGGAGCTGTGAATTCACTCCCACTAAGAGGCAGCTTGTGTCTCTTCCTCGGGAGGGTCATATGCTTTGCAAAAGCTGCTAACTGGACCCTGAACCTCTTGTGGTCTTGTCCAAACCTCTGTAGCTCTGAATGGACCACATCTGTCCCATCAGGCATCTGATCCATATCAGTGGCAAAGCAAAGCCCCTCTGATTCTCTGCAATTCATGAAATGCTGAAAGCGAGGCTAAGTATAACCTGCAAGCCAGCAGCACAGCTTCTTGCACAATGCTAGGAAAAAAAAAAAGAATCACATAAAATGCAAATTCTTAGAACAAACAAGCCACTTTTAATGGAAGCGAATGATGCTAAATTTGGCAGTTTCTTGCTGCTTGCTGAGCCAAACATAACAGGTACACACGCTTCTAGAGAAAGATAGTCTAATCCCAAAGCTGGTGCCAGCATATATAATTTCACACCAAAATGACAACTGGCTCATTGGAAATGCCACCCGCAGCCAAGACTTTCACAAACAGCCTCCTTGTGCCAACCAGCATGCAAAACACCAAAAGCCAGAGCTGGGCAATGCGTGGGCCCTGTGGTTGTCTGCAGGGAAGACAGAGCAAAGCTGCTGCTCTAGGAAGCAGGGACAGGAGCTGTGCTGCAGCCCTCCATGGCATCAGGAAGCAGCATCCTCAGGAAGGAATCTGCAGCAATTACTGCTTTCAGGACTTGTGCACGCAACGCCCTTAAAAGTCTATTCTCTTGCTTCAGAGTTTCAGAGATGGGATCTGAAGCATCGGGAAAAGCCATTAAAGCAGTAGGTGATATCCAGGCCTCGCACTTTCCAAAATAAACATATTCCTGAGTTAGTTATTGATTTATATCAGTTTAGGTTGATCTTGTGGTTTGAACCTGATGCCTATTTTAGAAACGCTTTCACAGCCTTGCAGAAATTAGCTGCAGCACGTTTTTTGAAATTTGCCAAGGAAAATAGCAAAATGCTCTGTTTTTCCAGAACCTGAATTATGATCTGCACATACTGAGGTCAAGCAGCAAGAGTTTTGCTTATGGAATGATTCTTATCCCTCTTCCCCTGGGTTATTATACTTGGCAGGAAAACCTCTGAGTAAGATTTTACTTGAATATCTCTACTGAAGTCAGCATGTTTATTCCAGGAATCACGAACATCAAAGCATCACACAATTACACGTTGCGCAAGGGTTAGGGTTTTGTTCCCCCCTCTGATGATCTGAAGGCAGATGGGCTCAAGAGCCATGAAACAACAGGGAGCTGCCTGGGCAGTGCCAGTGCTGCACTGCGATGATAAGTGATACTTTGATGGGCTGATGGTTAGACTAGATGATCTTAGGGGCCTTTTCCAACCTTAACCATTCTGTGACACTCAGACGGCGCTGAAGCAATGCTCGTTTATGGCACCATCTCTCACGGTTTTCTGTGCCACCCTCATGGGCAGGAGGGCCCAGTTCCCACACACACGCCTGCAGCTCGATGGCACTACGGCCACACTGGGGGTGCAGGCTGCAGCCTGGTGTGCAGGGCTGGCTTCCTGCACCTTCACTTGACAAAAGGGCCCTGACTCCAGTACTGAAATGAATGGCTCTCTAATAATTGCATACATCTGGGTTCTTACTCTTTGCTCAGATGGGATTTGTGTGCAGCCTGCATTACCGCCCTGCGAACGGCTGCGCCTTATTAACCACCCTGCATATTTTCCTCCTACGCGCGATCAAAACAAGATGTCGTGGGCCCCTCAAGGCAGCTCCTTCCTCCATGCTTCCCTCCCCGCAGGCTACTCCATGCTGCAGAGCAAGGAGGTCATCCCAGTGGCCGCCATCAGCCTCCTGCCGCCGCTGCTGGTGGCGGTGATGATTACTGTCATCTTCTATCTCTGCCGCACGCAGAAGCAACGCAAGAGGGCCAAGAGCTGGGTTGGGAAGCAGGGCCAGGGTCCGGCACTGCAGGAGCCAGGCAGGGCTGCCGAGCGGGATGAGAAGCTGTCTGTGCTGATGGATGATGGCCCGGCCGCCATGAACCCCACCTGCGCCAACAGCCTCAACCACAACACCGAGCTGCTGCCCATTGAGCTGGATGAGATGGTGGGCAAGGGGCAGTTTGCGGAGGTGTGGAGGGCTAAGCTGAACCACAGCAGCTCAGGGCAGTATGAAACAGTGGCGGTGAAGATCTTTCCCTGTGAGGAGTATTCTTCCTGGAAGAACGAGAGCCAGATCTTCACAGACGCCAGCCTCAAGCATGACAGCGTTCTGCAGTTCCTCACGGCTGAGGACAGGGGCTCCGGGCCACGCAGGGAGTACTGGCTCATCACCGCCTACCACAGCAGGGGCAACCTCAAGGACTATCTCTCCAGACACATCCTGAGTTGGATGGACCTGCAAAAAATGGCAGGGTCACTGGTGAACGGGGTGGCCCACCTCCACAGTGATTACACAGCCTGCGGCCGGCCGAAAATCCCCATTGCTCACCGGGACATCAAAAGCACCAACATCCTGGTGAAGAACGAGCAGGAGTGTGTGATCTGTGACTTCGGCATTGCCATACGCCTCGACCCCTCACTGACGGCAGATGACTTTGCTAACAGCGGGCAGGTGAGTATGAACCTCAGCATCCCTTGGACAGGCATGCATGCCATCAAATGCATGGCCCTGGGTGGGAGACGTGGCCTTTACAAATAGGGCTGTCTTCACACCACACCATCTGGAGCATAAGACGTCAGCCATGTGCTCCCCAGCCCCTGCTAACCTCTCTTCTTTGTGGACAGGTGGGCACTGCCAGGTACATGGCCCCAGAGGTCTTGGAGTCCAGGGTGAACCTGGAAGATCTGGAGTCTTTCAAGCAGATGGATGTCTATTCCATGGCCCTCGTTCTGTGGGAAATGGCCTCCAGATGTGAAGTGGTGGGAGGTAGGAATGTCACACGCAGGTTTGTCTTGCACCTCTTAGGCTCCCTTCCTCTATGTACAGGGACCTTCATCCACTCACATCCCTGGTGGTGTTGGTGCTCCACCCCAATGCAGAGTTATCCATCACAGGACCTGGATTCAGGTGGCTGCTGAGAGCTGGTGACAGATCTCACCTAGGGCCTACCTCTGCCCAGCCACCCACCTAGGGGGCTGGCACTGTGGTTGAGGAGCAGCAGAGGTGATCACAGGTGATCCCAGCCACAACACTGAAACCATCCAACTCTGAGCACTGGTCACAGAGGTGGAAGCAGACATATTGGGGTTCTTTCCAGTATACACCTTTGGTTCCGGGAAGAGGTCAGGCAGTCCATCAGTCTCATCTCTGAAAATAGCATTTACACGAAAATCTGGTGCTACACTTCTGCACTCAAATTCTAAACTATTTCCAGAACTGTTCTTCTCACCCAGTAGGCCACGCCAAAGCACTGCAGTGAGAAAATCATCATATAATACCGCTTCTTTGCAGAGGTAAAGAATTACGAGCTGCCTTTCGGATCAAAAGTGCAGGAGCAACCCTGTGTGGACACCATGAGAGACATTGTGCTGCATGGCAGAGGGCGGCCTGAGATCCCTAGCAGCTGGCTGGTGCACCAGGTAAGCCAGGAGCAGCTGGTTCAGAGGCAAACCATCCTGTCCTTCTCTGCTGACCCATCCTGAAGATTACTATAGCTGCAATCAAATCAGTGTGGCTGGCTGAGCTCAGATAAGCTCCCCTAAATCCACTTCCCCAGTATGGAAAAGCCAACAGCCAGGGATACAGCAGAATTCACAGCTGGTAAATCAATGGTCAAGAGCAGAAGTTATGAATGCCAAGTAATGACATTTGGTTATCTTGTGGATGCTGAAGCACAGCCAAATGGAGCATCCAGGCTTCTGCCTACTTTGTCAAGGAGTTTGAAGTTTAGAGGTCATCCTGAATTTCATACATGGAAGAAAGGACTTCCACTTGTACAAGGAAAGGGGAAGACAGGCAGCACTTCCCTCAAAGTGAAACAGCTTGAAGACACGCATAAAGCTGACAGAAGGGAAAATGCTGGGTTAAGTCTTCCCAAGGGAAAGCCTTTCACCATCTTTTAGCTCAGAAGGCCTGAGAGCACAGCATTTTAGTATGGAAAGCATAGCCCAGCATGCTAGAGTAGATGCACTTCAACAGTAATGAGGTATGCTGTTCTAGAATCACCCACATACACTCCCAGAACAACCAACTCCAGAAACATTGCACCCAAATGGCTTTCTCTTCCCCAGTACTTCCATTCATGAATTGAGGACACAAGGGACTGAGCACAGTTTTCAGAACTCACCTGAAGTGGTGCTTCTTAAATTTCACGTGCCTTGGTGAAAATCACCATACATCGATCACCATTTCAGCTCCCCCCCAGAAAGCTGAAACAGAGTCTTTGGGCTCGCAGAGCCCTGCAGTGCGCTGGCATTGATCATCACAGGTCATTTTGTACTTATCCATAAAACACACTGCTTCCTTTCATCACACAACACACAAACCCAGAATTCTCAAAAAAGAGATACAGCAAACAATAACAAATTACTGTGGTTTCTGTTGGCCCATCAACAAGTTTATCAGTGAGCTCATTGGGTTTGCCCTGCCTTCTTCCTTTAGTAGTAAAACACAGAACTTAAATCAGCACGGCTGCATGCTTGAAGCCTTTGAGTATTCATCTCAGACGTTCACCTCCCAGGTCTCTGATAAACTTCGAAACCACAGAAAAAAAGCACAGAGGCTTGGGCTGTCAGAAATCACGCTCTAATAGAGCCTAACCATACCTGTGCTGTGTGCTGAGCTGAAGTGCTGGCTGCAGTTACTGCTGAGAAATAACACTGCTGCCACAGCTGGGCTGGCCTAGCACACAAACAGAGTGAGGTTTATAAAAGCTGCTGCCTTTATAAGACCTGATACTCACTGGGGATGAAGAACAAAAAAAGTCATGTTGTGTTCCTGAGAGTTTGACTAGTATCAGTCAGAAGCAGCTTGCCACAAACCTGGCTTTACATCGTTTCCCCAGGCTGCAGCATAGGGCAGCACCATCTGCTGGGAGGCAGCAGAAGTCTTCCAGGAGCTGCTGTTTGGAGGACGTGCCGGGTGACACCAAGATGAGGGGCGTGAAGGGAAGCACATGCAGGTGTTGGTAGCTCTGCTCCCGCTGTGGGGTTGGAACCAGATGATCTGCGAGGTCTCTTCTGGCTCAAGCCATTCTGTGATTCTCTGTTCCCATCAAAGCAAACCCAGGGGATGCACAGCTCCAAATGCTACTTCTGCAGTGCTCCCTCTCAGTGAAGTGAGGGCCAAAGCAGTGGGCCCTGGTTTAGGGTTGCCAGCTGACATTGTTGGGGTCACAGCATTAAATCCCCCCGCAGCTGACTCACCCAGAGCATTGCACATCAGTAGCCCCAACACAACAGTCTGCCAACTGCACAACAAAGCCAATTAAGACTTTTATCCCCAAAGCGGCCCAATTAACTCTTAAATGCACATGCTCCCACCTCACTTTAGCCCCTACTATTAAGAAAAGTGGGGTTTTCTCAGTGAAGTAAATTCCTAGAGGTGGTTCATTCCCACTTGTACTGGCAAAATTGAAGGCTGCTGCAGGGCAGGAGCAGCAGGAGCTGAACTCAGCACTGCTGCTAAAAACAACTTGTAGAACTGTAACTGAATGCAGCATTGAACATCCCCTGGAAATCAGGGTTACAAAGCAGAAACCCTGCACTAAGCCTGCTTTGCAAGCATAACAAGGAGCACCACACTTACAAGGCAGACTACAGATAAACACGAAGATTGCAGGGTAGAGTAAGCACAGAAAGGTCTAATGACTAAAGAATACAACAACCCTGAGAGAACTTTAGTTAAACAAGCTAATTTTTGGATGCTAGTTAATTAGCCTCAAATCCTTCCAGCTGGGCTAACAGATGAGTGCTGACAGGAGCACTGAAATGCGCCCTCTGTCAGTTCTACTGCACGCTCCCGTTCCCTCTTATCTGTGTCCATTGTGCAAGGCTTTGTCCAGCGAGCCTCCGAGCAGTACAGCGAGGTCAGGCGAAGGGGCAGCGAGGCGGGCGACAGCATGGCACATTGCTGTAGGATTCATGCTGTTCTTTCACCTTCATCTTTTCAGGTTCTCAATTGTAAGCTGAAATGCACAAAACCATGGGAAAAAAAAACCACAAAGTTTTATTTAGAATAATGATTTTTCCACTGTGTCGCAACTTCTGTTGTCAGTGATGAAAAAAGCACATGATAGGAATTACAGAGTCAAAGGAAGGTTCGATGTAGCTGCTGCTGCTCCTGCTAGCTTCAAAGGGGGTAAACATCAGTGCAGTACTTTTGTACTGAGCCTAAAATATTGGGACTCTATTTGTGTGATTTTCTGAAGAAAGACATTACTGGGGTTTCTAACCATTGTAATCCAGAGGAACTGAGCATTTTGAAGCATGCTGAAGAGCACCCAATCCCACATAAGACATGATTCCATGGTGAGAAACTATTCAATGCAGTGCTGAACTACTTGGTGTGGTTTCCCCTTTGAGAAAGCTGCTGAAACAAAGTCATGTTAAGAAGTTTAATTCCAGACTTACCTTCAAGGTGCCCCTACCCAACCCTCTATGTGTGGGGGACATCCAGAGCTGGGCTCAGCTCCCAGTGCTGTGGGTGACCACCTGCACCTCCCCTTTCCTCCTGAATTCAGGGTGCTCCATCTCAATGGCCAAGGCTGAGGAGATGGGGACGCGTTAGGGCCCTATCTTGACACACAAACATCACCACATACCATAACTTACCTACTGCATTTCTGCAGGAAGCTGCCCAAAGCCCAGCAAAGCATAAAAGCTTCAGATCAGCTTCTCGCTCCTCTTTTCCCTTCCTTCAGCTCCTAACACCAACCCTTCTGACTGCAGGGGATGCGCTTCCTGTGTGACACCATCACGGAGTGCTGGGACCACGACCCCGAGGCTCGCCTCACCGCACACTGCGTGGCCGAGCGCTTCAACCTGATGGCGCAGATGGATTGCGACGACATCCTCAACAACAACACGGACAACGAGGTCGGCAAAACAGCCTCTGCAGGAGGGGAGCAGCAGGGCAATGATGGGAGCAGGAGCATGCCGTGATGCAGCAGCAGGGAGCCTCAGCATGAGAGTCCCAGGAAAGGAACTACGATATAGTGCATAACTTATTTATTACATCTATTTCCTCCCAGTGATGGGCTGAACTGTGGAATCAATATTTTTTTTTTTTTTTTTTTTTTTTTTTAAGTGCAACACTATATATGAACTGATTTTGTACTTACTTTAAGTGTATAATGGTGCAAAGCATTTCTTCTATTATTTTTTAAAACAATAACATTTAATCTTTTATTAATAAGTACGTGAACTCATTGCCCATCTTTAGAAGTCCTTCCATGCTGTCATCAGGAGTTTCTCTTCTAAATGCTCACTCTGCACAGCTCACACACTTCTTGAATGGCACACACACACACACACACACAAAAAGAAACCCCAAAAAAGATGAGATAGCAGCCTGAGATGTTACAGGTTGCAGTGGAACAAAGAGCATGGAAGCTACTCAGGTGAAATTCTTTCAACAGTAAAAAAAAAAAAAAAAAAAAAAAAAAACCCCACACAAAAAAAACCCCACACAAATAAAACCAAGTGACCAATACAGGCACTGCTGATCCTGAGACCTCCTGCTGCTCTAAGAGTGTTGGCAAACTCCCTACCAGCACACCTCCCACACCTCTGCCACCAGTCCGGTCCCCAGCCACCCCCAACCAGATCTTACCACACTAACACTGCCAACACAAACACGGTTGCCAATTCTTCCTGCGGTTACTTTCCCTCCTCCACAGCATTACTCAACTTGAAGAAACACGATCAGACAGAGCAAGGACCTTTACTCCCCATAACTCCCAGACCGAGCCAGGCAGCCTCTGCAGTAGAAAGGCAATTAACTGAATGAGAAAGGTAAGTCACACCACATCGAACCACAGTGTTGTGCAAATCTTAATCCTTCCACTCTTGTAAGCAAAAGGTAATAAAACCTCTCGCTGCTACCAAGAAGTCCCGCAAGCCCACACCTGATGTGCACCTACACAGAGGTTCTTTCAGGATAGTGTGAAAGAGGAATGCTTTGCTTGCCAGCACAGCATGCCTGGCTGCTCCTTCCTGTCACCTTACAGTGCTCAAGTGAGCCCCTTCCCTCAAAGCACACCTCCAGTTTGCCATAACAATACTCTTTTCCACACACACTAAACGTCAGTCTCATTTAACACATTAATGACTGTTCTCTGTAAGCCCAGAAGGAACAGGAGGCACTAGGCAGCTTTCATCACACCAAACTCCCTCTAAGTTGTCAAACCCTTCTTTCATTTAGCATTCAGTGCAAAGTTTCCTCACTATACTTTCATCAAGTTGTTTGATCATAGCAACGATGTATATATTTACTACTTCTTCCCAATTCAGTTTGAGAGGTGTATAAGTCCCTGCCTGGCCTTCCAGAGGTGACAGGGACACAGAGGGGAATCAACCTGTACAAACTCGAAGTTGAAGGCTGCTCATGTGCTTCTGAAGGCTGAAAGGGAAATCCTCCTAGAGAAGCAGGCCTTCCTCTAGGCTTGACAGTTTCCACTGCAGATATTCTTCTCAAAAGAATGCTTTCAGGCAGAGAGAGGGGAACAGACTGAGAAGCTTTTCTGAAAATGAACTCCAGACTCCAATTTACGTATTCATCTTTTCTCCATGCAAACCAACTCATCAGTCACACATTCAGGATCATACTGTTGAATGCACACATTAAATAGAAGCGACACATCATGCTCTGTTTTCCATGAGCAGCAGGGAACCAAGTACCCCCCAAAGAGGGCTCTAACATCTGCTTACGTCTTAGAGAGCCCTAAAATTACCAAGGATGAGCAAGAACTTTGCTCAACTTCACTGGAGCTGAATCAAGCCATAAAGAAAGGAACACAAGGCTAAATCCTATGTTTTGCCATGCTTCTCATTTAACTCACTGTGGTTCTATGAAGTATTTACACAGGAAGCAGCAGTGATCTCTTTTCCCTCCACTCCAGAAGGTACAAGATGGAAACAACAGCAGTTATGCAAGAGAATCAAATCTGGTCAGTGTTAAAAATACACATTAGTCTGCTGAGTACTTGCAGCTCTTAGGAAGAAAAAAAAAAACACAAATGTCAAAATTTGAGTTGGATATTCAGTGGCTAGAATTAAGCTATTTTTCAATTCCATCCTTTGTTTCCAGAATAAACTAGAAAATTGCATCACTATTAAATCCACATCACAAAGTCACTCCAGTTCTTGTGATCATCTGAGCAAAGGAAGACTTTATTTTCCTAGCAGCATCCCCACGTTAAAAAGAATCGTCTCGTATTTTTAAGACTACTTCAGGGTTGGTCTATTTTTACATGACAAAATTAGTAACAGCTTTCTCAGCATGAAACCGCAGGCACACCAGATGAGGGTGGAAGAGAAATAACTTGGCTGATGTTATACAAAGAACACAAATTGGTTTAGGGTGAACACGGGAGCTTTTCAGCCATCACTTTGACAAACTCCCAAGTCAAAGTTTCAAGCAGAGCTCAGCAGCTGAGTCATAGGTTTGTATTCTAATAGAGACAAGTTTATCAGCTGAGCATAATCCAGGGAAGTAAGTCTAGTTAATGCAGCAGTGATCACAGCAGGAACCAGCTGGACCTGGCACCACCCTTGCTGTTTATTTAAGGGGTATCTGCTATATGACAGAGAACTCAACCGGGAAACATGGAGTGTTGTCTATTTATTTTCTTTCCCTCTACCAGCCCCAGCTTGGTGCAGGTACCAAAGAACTCCAGAGCTGAGGAAGCTAACACACTGCCACCGTGATTCCTACCACAAATGCTCCAACTGCCCGAGGAGCACAGCACACATGGGCTGCAGACCCAGAGACAAGAAAAAGCTACACCCACTGCTTTCATACATATTTTTATTCCTGGTTGAACATGAAAATGCCCAGTAGGTATCCAAAAATGAAGACAGGGTAATTGTATAGAATATCACAAACAAGACAGCAGGGTCTGAAACACATTCTTCTGCTGGAGAATACAGTTACTACTGAAGTGCACAGTGCCAAAATATCCTGTTATAACAGCCAGAGAAAGCCCAGACAGACAGATCTCCAGTATAAAAGACAACAATCTACTCTTCCTGGCCACCTGACCTCTAGGTAAAGCAAACAGAACAAACAAATCATTTTGTAGTTTTATTATCCCCACCCCCAATTCTCACAAAGGGACCATGACTCGCATTGAGATCTCAGTGCATTTCACAGCAAAAAAAAAAAAAAAAAAAGAACAAGAACAATCAAGACAGTTGTGCATAAATCCAACTTTTTTTGCACAATTTGCAGTTTGTGTTGAAAGTTGACATGATGCTTTAAACCTTCTGATGCACTCTTACATTTGTATGTTCTCCACAGAAAACATCTTACCAGATCACAAAGCTGTGAGTTCCCATGAGGATGGATCAGGTGCAGCCATTGCCATGGCTGGGAGGTGGCAGATAATGTTATATACACTGACTGGAAGACTACATCAGAAGAAAAAACAGAGTAAGGCACCACTGTTGGAAAAAATTAAGGTAGCTTGTAGTTACAACAATAACGAAAGCCATAATAAGTACTAATCTTAATTGCCAGCAATTCTTTAACTTCAATAAAATAGGTATAAAAAACAAAGGATGTTTGTACCTGAATACAGTTTCCTGATACCAGATTGTGTTTCAAATCAATACCCAGTCTTCAGCATTATCAGCTTTTTTTTTTTTAAATAATATTTAAGATGAAAAAACCAAAACCTACAGTCCATGTATTCACAGGTCACATTTCACTGCTTTGTTCTGATTAACACCACAGGAGAAAAACCAAAACAATCCAAAGGACAGTTTGTAACACTGATACTTCACCTCTGCGATGATCAGATGGGTAGAGAAGTTTAAATACAAAATTGTGTATTTTCTGTTCTGTTTGAAAGCCTCAGTCCTTGGAAGGGAAGGTGGAAGAGAAAAGGCCAAACCTCATTACATTACAACAGGAGGAAAAAAAAGGTTACTCAAAGATTTAATAAAATTAGGAGTTGAAAAGTGTTCAAATTACTTTTTCAATTCAAGTCAAATATTTCAAGTATATTAAAATGTTTCAGAGGAAAAATTTCTCCATGGTTACGATTCTAATTACTTTTATAAATCCATAAAAAAGAAAGGTAGTCTCTACAGATATTCCATATTCCTCCGGTGCATGCACGTTTTCTCTCTGAAGAAAGAAGTTTCCACGATCCAGTTGATTCTTAACACTGATTTCAGGCACATCTTCCAAGCACCTCTCCAGTTTGTTTTTGCCAACGAAGGTCTAACGTTGGGCATAAAAGCAGCAATTTTTGGTTGCTGTTTTCTACATGGGTACCAAGCATACTTCAGTCATTAAATAGTTTGATGTAGAAAGAAGTTCCCATGTCACTCTGAACACCAAACAGTTTCTCTTTCTCTTAGGCAGCTTTTGCAATCAGACAGACCTACTTAGAAGACTCTTACACAAGTCAGATAAAATCTTCAGGATCATACAAAAAAAACAAAGTTGGTTGAATGTGTACCTGGCAAGTATGTCTCTACGACCTTGTTCTGAATAGCTTTAAAGTGCCCTAGTTTATTTCCTTATGCTCATTCAAGCTTTCGCTATTATATAAAAAGGGGACACTCAGTGTGATTACTGCATTTTGAGAGACAGAAAAAGAATATCAGAAATGGGAAACTCATCTTTAAGCAGCTTTTCTAGTTAGCGTCCGTTTGCTGAGTTTGCACGGCAGAGACTGCTCTCCAAAGGGGTTTATGATAAACCCAGCCATCTCCCTGCAATTTAAAGAGAAAATACAGTTATAACAGACACTGCCTCAGCTGAAGCCTCTTTGCACAACTACTACACCAATAGCTGTGTAAAACCAAAGGGATGTCGCTTATACTTTTAAGTCACACAGATTAAGACAGAGATCAACACTGCAGGCCACTGAACCTACCTGAGAGCATGCATGATTCCAGCTGAGCCACAGCTGAGCTCTGGGAACTGACTGTACTTGCAATTAACCCACACAGAAAAATCACTCTTCTCAACTCCATGATCCAGATTTCATTAAAAGGCCAAACCAAGACACCAGCAAAGGGACAACCAACCAACCATTACCAGCTCTAACACAGTCTGACCACGTTCCTGGAAATTACATAGTTCTGCTTTTCATTTAAAAATTTTATGGGTACAATACCACCTGCATCACAAGGAATGTCCACTTCAAAGCTACCATATCAGTAGCCACTTGTTTTCCTGCACAGCCTGCACTTCTAATACCATTACTGCAACATTTGTTCAATGGCTCAACCAATAAGCTCAATCCAAAACTTAATATGCCAGAAAATAAGTTCTAAGTTGAAAGTGAATGCTTCTAAACATTTAATTATAGAGTAACTGAAGAAAAAAATAAATCACAGTGTTTAGGAAACAAAGGGTAAATCACACTTGGGAGCTCACGTGTTACCTCAGCAGTATGCATCCCGTGAAACTAAATGATAAGATGCAAGTCCAGATACTCTGTTCTGACAGAACACACCCACACACGCACCTGCTTCCACTGTAGCTCTGCCTTTGCCAGCTAAGTACTTTGGGACTTACTTCTTTAATGAAGTATTTAGTACACCAAGGAGTTTCTGTTTCAGCACGAAGCCTTTCTTCATTCCTCTGTCGTTCCTCAAGGGCCCGCTTGTGCTCTGTAGCTTTATCGATGTCTCCATCCCGCAGAGACTCCGTTACATGTTGCCACAGCCTCCTACAAAGCAAGTTGTTAACTTCAGTTTTCCAAAGTTTCCTTAGCTCACCACATTAAACCGCAAGGCAGAATCACTGCATGCAGTTCTTCCAAAATAACTGCTCTATGCACAGCAAACAACAAAAGACAAAGCATGATGATGTGACACAGGTGGAGAGGCTTGTGGCTGAGCCTCACACCTATAGGAGCAAGATAAGAAAAGGCTCTGAGGCTTCAATTGCACTTATCTAATGCCAGCCTGCACACCCTTTGGAAGTTGCTATGGAAGCATTATTCAACAGCTTCTCATAAGGACCTTCCTCAGCAGGCACTGCTCAGCTGTGTGGCTTTTCCAAGGCATTCTCACCAGACTACTCAGGACAAAAAAGGGTCAGACAAAAATAAATGTACGTATTTTACCTAGATTCAAATGGTCCTTGCTTCTCAATGGGCCGGACTCGTTTTCGTGTCACCGACAATTTTGTCAAGTCCACATATTTTGTCTCCCCGTTGCTGTAGGTGAATTCAAGCACGCTGTTCCACTCCCCTTGCACTCTGCACACCACTGTGTTGGTCATGTTCTGCTTCACTTCACCTGTGACTCTAGGAAATTGTGTTATTTTTAAAAGACCATGGTCAGAGACACCTGAGGACAATTCACTGCATTAATCAACCTCATTCCAAAAGAGTTGGTATGCTTGTCACGCTGCCCTGACAAGCGTTAGTTACTTGAAGGCATGGAGACTGCATTGGCATGGAGAAGCTCAGAGCACAAAGTGACTTTTCTTTATTGCTCCAGTTCCTTTTGTGTTACCCAGAAAAGCATTTTGATTTTGGCTTCAGCATAGAATTGTTTTGAGTCTTTTAACCAAAACAAACAAACAAGGCATGTTATAAGTAACAAGCACTATAGAAAAATATCCATCCCATCAGATATGTAGCTCAGACTGAAAGACAGAAGTGAAGCCGTTTACCAGGAATGTATCCCACTAACTGCCCAGCTCAAGCAGAGCTTGAAGAAAAAGAAACAAAAGAGTTTGCAAATTACACAGGTAATGCTCAAGACATGACCTCACTTGCAAGGTGCTGAAGGCTACAGAAAGGACACCATTTCTACCTTCAGTTGAACTCTCATTACCTGCATATAGACAATATACAGCACACCACTTCCCAGCTTCCAGTCCCCTCAGCACAGGGATACTGGGTGCTGGATGTGCTGAGAACTCATGGGGCATGCTGTGGGCATGGCAGGATGGAGTCAACTGGCCCATGGCAGGAGGCCATTTATGATGAAACATCTGAATTTTGGCCATCTTTTTCCAGTAAGATTAAATTGGTTTGCAAGATGTTTGAGAGAAAAAACCCTAAAATTACATGCTGATCAAGCACACAGTTTCCTATTACCAAAATTTAAGATTTGCTTAGGAAAACAAGCTAGAGTGGGAACAACATGAGCAGTAAGAGCACATGTATGCCTCTTGAAGTTAACAAGTGGGTAGGAGTTTCTGAAAATAACTAAAAGAGCAGGCCACGGACAAGCAGCCTTCCTCTTCTACTGCTTTTTCTTCTTGTGACTCTCACACCTCACTGAAAGTATTGCACAGGTGAAGCACCCGTCCTCCCCCAGACTGAATCCACACAGTGCCAGAAAGCAGCCAGGTCACACTGCAGTCACATCTCCAGAAGGCTGTGCTCTTTAATATTCTTAAGTGGTGACAGCAGAGCACCTGACAACCCAGCATTTTAATATCAATCATAAAATTACAGTCTCTACTTAGCACAAAGTAAACAAGGTTTTATCACTCGTGCAGCATTACAAGGCACTGCACTGAGCTGCTAAATTAAACTCTTGTTGTGACCCATATTTCCTCCCACTGTATTACTCAGTGACACCACCATTCCCACACTGCAGAACACGATATCTGCCTGAACCAATACCAGTGACAAAGCCTGGGAGCATTCGTCTGCAGGCTTGGCATGACTGATATATGCCTGGCTATCTGAGATTACTATCATCATCTGTTTGATCAAGCTAAAGGGGCACAGGGCCAAGCAGCCAATACCCAGCTGAGGGCTGGCAATAAGGGTCAACACAAATCTATAATGTTGCCATAGCAACTTACTTGCACTCTGTGTAACCATGACAACACTGCTGCTTCCCCATCAAGCGATTCTTTTGGCAACGGTCAATCATTACTGCATCAGATTTCCAATAGTTTCCAGTACATTGAGTGAATCTGTCTAAAAAAAGCCTCTATATACACTAATTTCATGGAGACAAGTAGAACATTTTCCAAAATTTAATCATTAACTTAAAAATGCATCCTACAGCTAAATTTTTACTGGAGCGACTGGAAGGTGGAAGCTGTATTGTAAGCAATGGAAATAAGGATCCCAAATGACATAGCTTCAGCTGTGTTTCACTTGCAACATTTTTTTTTTAAAAAAACACACGATCTTCAGTTCTCCAGATATCACTGAGATGGTTAGCTTTGGCTGCAGGGTAAATTCAAAGCATGTCTGGGAACATAAGGGACAAGGCACTTCAATGTGAAGGTCTGGGTGCTTTTTGTTTTCTTTCAACATATAAGTAGATCCTTGCCCTAATGTTCCAGAAAAAGTATTTTTCTCCCCAATTATTTATTTTTTGCAATCTGAAGAGTCCAAATCACGTTTCAGAAGTCCTGATAAGCCAGGCAGTTACATACTTCATTACTGCCTCTTGAACATTAAATCTAAGGAAAGATTTAAACAAGTGCTGTCCAGTACATGGCAGAGAGCAAAATGCTCCACAATCACATATTCTGTGTGAGACTAGTGCCTCACTTTTCTTTTCATTAACTCACTGTCACCATAATAGCACAAGGCTAATCTTGCAGCGTGCAGTCTTACTATAAGGAATCTCTAAAAACACCACTGTTAATCAGTTTTAAAAGGCTTTGCACCAAGTGCACAGATGTTTACAGGGATTTCCTGGAAGAAACCCCAAGCAAACTTCCCCTTAGTCCTCTTTTATCCGTTAGTCTCTGAATAAGGACATATACGAGGAATCACCATTACAAGATCAAACATTCTGGTCTTTAAGGAAAGAAATGAAACAGAAGTTGACAGGTATTTCTACCTAGAGATTTTCTTCAAGTTGCTTAAGCTTGATGGGATTTGTTTCTCACACTGTTTCTATCTTTTGATTAAATGCAAGCTGGAGACTCCTTCATATAACACTGCTGAGGTACTCAAAGAGAAAAAAGTTCAAGGCCACACAACTAACTACAAAACATGCTGTAAAACATGCTAACCAGCTCATTTCAGTAAGAAGAAATCTGTAGCAGTCAGGAAAAGAAGCCAGGAGCTCTGCTTTCCCAAGGGTTTGAACTGAGAGTCAGAGAAACTAGGGATTTCTTTACTGCCTTTAAATGTAACCTCACTGTTCCTTAAGGATCACAAGATGTTGTTTCAGAGCAAAGTAACATCTCAAGTATTCACCGATAGTGAGAACAGAGTCATGCTCAGACTACTGGAACACTTATTCAGCACACAAGAAAAAAAAAAAAGCAGTTACACAGCTGCTGGAGCTCCAGAGCACAGACAAATGTGGAAAAACAGAGAAAGTGTCCTCACCGATGCAATTTCCCACCATAGAAGGGTTTGGTGTGGAAGTTAATACTTGCAGAATATCCTGTCTTTGCACAGTTTATGTTGACTTTTCCTCCCAGTTCTACCCAGGGAACAGTCAAAATTGATCGAGCATACGCACAGGGCAGAGAGAACGTGTATTCTTCCTCGTGTTCCAAGAGGCTTAGGAGACCTGGGAAAAGAAACATCCTTAAGTGAGCACTGTTTTAGAAATGACCAAACAAGTTATTGAAACCACAGACAGTACTACATCTGACTACCTTTCCTCATCATTCCTTCAGATGAAAGAAAAACAAAAGTGACATTTATTACAGATTCCAGACACTCAAGGTTAGTGCTCTTAGTAAAATGTAATGCACACTTATGTTTCTTTCTTGAAATGAGATTATCCTAATAATATCTATCCAAAAAATACAATACTGAGCAGTGCAATATACTTCTCAGCCAAATGTAAAAAGGCTGTCACTGTCTTATGGAGAGCTCTGGAGCACGACAACATTTATGCAGCCAAAAGGAAAAAATGAATGAATACCCTGAACTGCAGTTCTTGAGGAATGACACTACTCCTGTTCCTCCCCCTTTACCACACCCTACTCTACCTGAATGCAGGTAGCAGAGACTTATTGCTACTACACTTCTTTGTCAAGATAGACTTGACTCTTTCCTGACAACAGTTTTTGTTAAGAAACTCATGAAAACCAGATATTTTCTCTGGGTTTTAAGATGTGGTTGGTTTTTTTTGTTTGTTTGTTTTTTAAATAGGAATCAAAGACCCCCATCACAGAAAGTCTACCTGTCAGCATTACAAGAGCACAGTATGGCAGTTGACTGCTGTCTGCATCAAGCCCTGCCTCTGCAGCATGCCAGCGCTGTGCTTCTGACATTCATTTTCAGAGTTCCTCCTGGTTTTCAGATTCATGATATGAGGAAAGCCCAAGAGGAGACATTCACAACTGAAATTACCTGGTACAGACGAAGCACTGAGATATGCATTCCATCCCCCTGCCATGCTCACTACTTCTCAGCTGACACTCAAATGTCTGAACCTACATGCCATCAGTTGCTGAGCAATATACACAAGAAACATAATGGGCAACGCTGTCTCAGCTCTCACAGTAAAATTACTGCTAAAGAGGAATTACCCACTTTGTCCCTAAAGGATCTAATTTCCATAGCTGAAGAGAATTAAAACAATATATTTGCAATATATGCAAATAGTGTTTATTTTTAACAAATATCTGGTACAAGCTATTTTGTGCAATGCTTTGGAAACATTCACAAAGACCAGTTTGCACTTACTGCTCTTTGGTTCAGAAGTCAAAAATTGAATGCCAAAATATTCCTGATCTTTGGCAAAGTGTAAATTTATCCATTTTTTTCCCCCCAAGCCTGCTGTTTATAATGAGGACTTATAGTTATCGCCTGTGCTTTGTAAAGCATAAAAAAAAAAATAATCACCAGATGACTGTACATAAAGGTTCTCCAGATTTGAGATTAAAGGAAAACCAGAAAAAAAAAAAAAAAAGCCTGAAAACCCATGGTGGCAAGTGTAGTATTGGTAAAAAGCTTTTTCTGAAACACCTTTGAAACAAAACCACCAAGTGGTATTCACCTGTATTTCTGACAGAGACACACAGCATTGAATTTTCTCTCAAATTATTGTGTTCAGCAACTTCACAATAAAGGAAAAATATTACACTTACCTTCACCAACCATCGTCACCCCTATTGACATTCCCAAAAATTTACTCTTTGTCCAGACATGAGCATTGACACACATCTTTCTCTCCACACATTCAGCATAAAATCCTGACACAGGAGGGTGGTGGGACACTTGCTCGGCTACAAACTTTACTGTGTAGTAGTCCGACTCTGCTCGGCCTTCCAGATCTTTAGACAAAGTTATTTGCTCAGAGGTGGAGTGAGCAGAGATGTTACTGCCGCCGTCAGTGGCTACTTCACTCTTGGGCATCCTCCAGGAGCAGTGAAACGTTTCCCCAATGATGGGATTGTATGGTTTCTTTGCAATAGCTCCTTTGCGACCTTCATGAAAGGAAGTGAGATAATACTCCACAAAGCGGATCATCCTCTCCTCAGGGCTGCTGCCATTCGTGATGGCAATGAAGAGATCAGGATGGGACATGAAGTCCGCATACATCTCCAACAGCGATCGCTTCTCTAAAATAAAAGTGGGAAGAACCACCTGAAATAAAGCAAAAGGCTGTAGTAAGTGAAAAGAAAAGGCAGGCAATTTCATAAGGGAAGTTCTCAGGTAGTGGATTCTGTCTTGCTTTGGACATCGCGCTTTCAGATTGAACCTCACTACCCCTCTTCGAAGACATGAGCAAAGTGGAGTGATCGTGGATCCTAGAAAAGTTCTTCAAAGAGAAAAGAATCCGACAGGTAAGGGACTGAGTACCCCCAGTAACAATAAATAAATCAGCACTGAAGAAAGGGATGTGTTCCACATACCTGTAGAGTAGAAAACAGGCAGGACAGAACTCAAACTATAGCAAGGAAGGTTCACAGCAGAGGTTAGAAAAGGTTTTGTCTAATAGAGTGAAAAAGCACACAAGCTGTGCCAACGTGCTTGAAAGCCTGCTGTCTCTCACATCACAAAAATAGGACAAGTATTTATCAGAAATAATAAATTAAGCTAAGCCTCTACCTTTGAGCAGAAGACTTAACACCTCCCCATCTATATCCACTACTGTAATAAAAAAGTAGAAGGGATATCTTTTGCTGGGCCAAGAAAAAAAATATATAAGAAGGATGTATTATCAGTCTTTTCCTTCCCTGCAGTGAGAATGAACCTCACATAACTAGCTTTGTTGTAATAAGCAAGACAAGACTGTCTCAAGCAGGAGATCAAACAGTTCATTCAAGTCTGTTGCATTCAAAGAGGTGTCTTCACACTTCAGTTACTTACTCTTGTTAAGTCCATGCCAAGTTTCAGCTGAGACAAGAGATGCAAGATAACACTGCGCTGCTCCTCCACTCCTCCTAGATCATCTTCTTTATCATCACAGAGGTCCTCCAGCTCCTCATCTGGATTTATTTCTTCAGGTTCCTGGAATAAGAGCCATAAATATCAGGTCAAAGATGCATCTGATCCATACAGTATCCAAAAAGGACTTCCTCTTGTACTGTAAGTCTCCATGTATGATACAAGAGATTATATAAATCCAGATATCTGTGGAACATCCTGGGACAAACAGCTGAGTGGAGGGGTGATGCCCTGAGTGCCAGGAGATAGCAGTAATATGTAACTGCCCTAAGGCCTTCCCCCTAGATCAGCAGCCATCAGCTCAAGGCAAATTCCTCATCATCCAACCACCACAGAAAACACAAGGGTCCACATCCTCATGCAGAGCCCATAGCCTGACGAACAGTGCAGTATCACACAGAGCCATACAATCATACGATGGCTTGGGTTGGAAGAAACCTCAAGGACCATGAAGCTCCAACCCCCCCCGTTGTATGAGCAAGTCCATTCCAAGGGCGCTGCGTTGTTCTACTGCCAAAAAAAATAAGGTAACTGAAAACATCCATGGAAAGTGATAATACTGGTCATACCATAACTACAGACAGTGACATACATTAGTAATTAAGGGAGTTGGAGCTTAAGTGCTTAGTAGGAGGAAGGAACCAAAGGGATACATTTGAAAACTCCTGTTTACTTTCTACTCAGTTTTGCTTGTCATTTCTTCTTCCCGTTTTAACTTAATGACAATTAGACCTATTTAAAAACTAACAAAATATAAAAACCTAAAGATGTTTCAGTTGCCATTTTGCTGTAAGACAGCAAAGTGAAACAGATGCTGCTATAGAGACATACAGCCACACATGATCGTTTCACAATAGCAGCCTCACATACAGAACTGTGTGAAATCAAGTGGTATAGAAAGAATGTAATTACAGTTTTCTACCTCAGCTAGAAAAACATCTTTTTAAATAATCCTGTTCTTTTACTTGAATATTTTGCACTTCATATTCTTTTTGACAGTTATAATGACACAGACTGTAGTTGTATTTCAGAAATATAAGCCATCAGAAGCCAACTGTTGAGAGTTGCTCACATTAAGAAAAACACATGCAGCAAAAGCTGGAAAAGAAAGATGGGAAGATTTAATAGCTGAAGATTGGCACTTTTTTCCTCTCATCTACATAAGCAGCTCTTCTTGGGCCTATTTTGTGAGTGTCATGAATTCCAATTAGGTCTTCTACACTTAGACTCCAGTTGTTTTAGATCAACATGCAAAGGAACAGTGCCTCTTTCATCACCTGGCATTACTGTCCCAACTGGCTCCCTGTGACAGCTATTTAGAGAAAGCTGCAAAACTCATTGAAAAAGCATGCCATGAAACTTTAATTTACTGCAATTGCACTTGCTCCTCCTCCAACGCAGCTAATTGAAAAGTCTGAGAAGAACTGTATTTAAATCACTTTCTATAACATGATCAGGTATTCCTCAGAAACTCCCCACGGAAAGAGGATTTTCACATTACCTTACCCTTGTTAGCTGGCAGGGCTCCGCAATGGACTGCTCCTCTCTGACAGATGCTGGCTTGTTTATCTCTGCTGGGAAATTCTGAGCTGCCCCATTTTTGAAGTGGTTTGACAGGGATATCTTTGGTTCCAACCAACTGATCGTCGTTCCTGAAGCAAAAGAGAGTTTGCGCTGAAACTTGCTCATCCTCCACGAGGGCAGCAGATAGCAGTTGTCCCCAGAACAGCTTTCTGAAGGAGAAGCTGCAAGCAGCAAGATCCTCCTGCAGCCAATCCCTTCAGCAGCCACCGAACAAAGGTGGTGCAATGAGACACCACCTTCGGCGATCATTAGCACAAACCCTGCGATTGGCGAGCTGTAATGCGTGCAACTTGCACTGGAGCAACCCGCCGGTGTCAGGCAAGGTGTAATCAGACACTCCAGGAAGAACCCAATCGACAGGAACTTAACCCTTGCAGGTTTCTTTAACTCATACAAAAAAGCACACCGCTTATCACCTTCTCAAGCCCAGCTCCGTTCTAGACTAAAAAAAAGCCAAAGAAGATAAAGTTTTGCTGCCAATGTTTTCCTCTGGAGAGGGTAGTCATCTTTTCTTGGCTGCAAAGGAGGCAGGCACATGCTGCTGAATAAATAATAGTAGCTCAAAAAAGCTGCAGGGCTTGGAAAGCCGTTTACCCACTCAGTGACTTCGATATCTCCAGTTACTCCCAGCTAATTTATCAGGACAGTTCAAGTTCCTCATTAATAATGCAAATGTTCCATTCTTTTTCAAAGGCTAATAAACGAACAGGTGACTCCTGAAGTTTTTTACTGAATCAAAACACAAACTGTGACAAGGCTGCCAGCACAGAAATGATGTGCAAGTCCCAATTTGTAGAACTGATAAAGCATCCTTCTGCACTTCAGAACACACATCAGAAAGGATGTGATCTTTCTATGCCACCCAAAATACTCTCCTTGCAGAGCTCTGTTACCTGCAACTAGGTCACAGCCTCAGCCACAACAGAGGAAATTTAAATAAGAACATTTCCACCAGGAAAAGTACTGGGGTAGGAAAAAAAAAATGTACAGCTTTTAAGAATGCAAGAATCTCTAAGCATGCATTCTAGACTGCATGCAATGCACACTCACTGCCTATGCACGGCTTGGATTTAACAGCTATCCCCCATTTTATGCTATCAGTTACTAAAAGAATCTTAAAAGTTCAATTTCATTTCACTGCTAAACTCTAGGAGGTTTTTAAAAGTTATTCGAGATACCAGGTATGCTATAATGATAGAGGGAACAGGATATCACACCAACACTTCTCTCCCGTTGGAATATCACACTCAAATCTGTTCTCAGCTACTTCAGGTAACACAACCTATTCTCCTTATCTGTGATCTCCTCATCCCCTAAGAGAGGTTTTTTTTATTGTTTTTTTTTGTTTGTTTGTTTGTTTGTTTTTTAAATCCAGTACATGATTTCATCACTTAACATTTCTGAAACTCAAGCCAATAGTTGAAACTTCCCTATTCATCTCCAAGACTGATTTTCGGGACACCTCAATGCAGCTGGGGCACTATTTTCACTCCTCTGGGGTTTCTTGTTTGTATTTTAGTTTGTTCCTCCCTCCCTGACCCTCTTCTACAAATATAGCAAACTGACATTCTTTCCCACAAAGCTGAACTTCTAAAGTCGAAGTGGGGATACATGATCACCCCCACAAATCATAGTGATTCAAAGGCAAAACAAACACAAAGCCACCTTTGTAACACATACACACACACACACACACACACCAAAAAAAAAAAACACATCAGAAAGAGAGCGATCTCCCATCTTTACACACTGATTATTACAAATTGGCTGGGAGCAGGGAAAGTTCTTTCAGTGTGAGTAACTTTGGAGTCAGACTAAGATTTGGAGAGATGACATCCAGTTCGTTGTTTCTATAGAGTCCTTTTTGAACTGAAATACTGCAAGAGTTAACCTGTCCTATTCACACTTTCCCTTCTAAAACCTGTCATCGTTTAAAATAAACTACATCAATACAACAAACTTTCTTTGCGTGGAAAGCTAAACTAATTATAGCTTTGGAATAATATGCATTGCCAAAGCAAATACCAGAAAAATGACATGCAAATGCAAATACCAGAAAAAAGGGATGTGAGAAAGATAAAGAAAGTGACAACTTACAAGTGTAGTTTACTGCATACTTACTATAACACACCTGTTGCATAATAGAAGCATTTGAGTAAAGTTTGTTGCTTACAAAGTCACTAAGCAAATCCAGAGCTTCATTATTTTAATGCTTAGCTAGAAATTAAAGCTTTGCATATGTAAATGCTTACAGTAGGCATTAAGTGTGTAAATAAGTCAGAGAAGCACAACATTTGGCAGAGTTCCAGAAGATAGCACATACCCTTTGTGCCTGTGACCCCACAGAAATCCCCCTCCATCATTACTGTTCCTGCATCCCAAAGGAGCCTTTCTACTGCAGAGCCTTATGGACTTTTTTCTGTCATGAGATCATCTGCATTAATCAGTTGTTTCATTCATGCAGCTATTACAGATTTCCTTAATAGAGAAATCTATAGACAAGAGGGGAAACATGCGCAGGAGTTGTACTTAACATCAACAAATCCAGACAAGCTCACCAGTAACAAGGCAGACAGCAGTTGTCTCTGCCCACAGGCAACTAGATTTAGTGGGACAAGCATTTTCAGAAGCGAAGAGAGAAAGGCTTCATACTTGTTATACGGTTCAGCTCTTTGTAAACATCTACACTCACCTGCTGGTAAGGATCCCTTTTGTTGTGAAGCGTGTTGTAACTGGAGAATATGGAAACAGTCATTTAAGCAGTTCATGGTTGCCATGGAAGTTGCTTTGAGCATTAATAGGTCTTGATCCAAGGACGTAAGGTGACCGGAGACAGGAAGGCATTCTATGCTCCTGATCAAGTCTCTCTGCTGGCCCTCAGCCTGCGACATCATCTACCAAACAAAGCAGGTGTGCATCAGAAGGTGACGGAAGCTGCTGTGTGATGTGCCAGACATGCAGACACAGAGTCCCACATGACTTAATGATAATAAAACTAAAATGTCATAGGTGTGTGTACATTTAACCATACTTCTTTCCTTCATGCAGCCACTACACATCATTAAATTCTCACTGAAATACATAGCAACTTATTAACATCCATACCACTGCTATGCACAGCTTTGCTATCACACTGCTTACTTAGCACAGGGAATAAGAGCAGCAGCAGGATTTTCACCTTCACTGTTTGTCAAATTGTAGCTTTCCTTGTTATTTTTTCCCTTTGCTCTTCCCTGTTCTCCTTTCCTGCTTCCTCTGGAACAGGGCTGTACACCCCTACATTACAGAACCTGCAACAGCACATCTCATTTGCCTGCCAGAGGTAGAGCATGAACACACACCAGCCAAACAGCATCAACAAAACAATATGAATTCCTCTTTGAGCTCACAGAAGTGTAACTCGAATCATAGGGATGCAAGGAGACTCATATATATTAGTCACTTTTCTGGGAAGACACAACAGACAGTATTAATGCAACTGGGTGCTGCTATTCTGCCATCATTATGCATTCAGGCAGTAAATTAAATATAAAAATAGACTGATTAAGCAGAGTAGAAAAAGGATTTATTAAAAGAATCCAGGATGCATTCATGTGCTTTACTGCTGCGGTACTATTGAGGCTTTTAATTTAGCAATTCTGGCAATTATCCTAGTATTTTTTTCCTATATCCTTGCCTCAAGTTTCTTCCAGGAACTGCTGTTAAGGTTTTACACAGTACTCGAGCAATAGGTATTCACCTGACTTCATGATATGTGGTAATTGGAACATTTTAGGGCTTGGCCACAACGTACATTGTGGTGTGAACATACAGAGGCCTGGGCTCTTCAGAGGTGCCGTTACCCACACACAGGCACCTGTCCCAGGTGTGGCAGTGCAGGAAGCCAGCAAACACTCGGTGAATGCAGCGTCAGCACTGGCAGGGCTACGTAACCAGCAGAACAGTGTCTGCTTCCTGTCAAGAATATGATTTGAGTCTTCTTTACCCCTGCTCCCTCAATGCTTCATAAGGTTCTGCTGAGTTAAGAAAAAGATGGGCATTGGCTGGCAAACCACTGCAGCCCTACCGGTGACCTTTTCTCAGCACTTCATTCCAGGGCTAGGTCAGACAACAAGACAAGCCACACCGTACTCAGCACTGGCATTTAAACAGCCACATCTGCCCTTTCTACAAACGTACTTTGAACAGGCTTAAGTTCTTCTTGTTTGGATATTCAGATTTGTAAAACAAACAGCGCTGGCGGTAGGGGAGAGAAGCACTGTTACAGAAGACAAGAGGTCAGAAGTATGCAAGGTATAGCTCTCATTTTGCAACTGCATGCACCTACATTTACAGTAAGTCAGCACAAATATCCTCTCAGATCTCCTGTTTTGCAAGGCACCCTAGACAGCAGCATTTGGTGAACTGCTATTTGGTGAAGAACAAGGAGAAGGGAAAAGGACCGACAGAATAGCTGCACTGCAAGCCATTGGGAAGTTCACAGAAAAAATCACCACGCAGCAGATAACTTGAAAGAAATGGGCTCTTCCATCCATTTGAGAAGCTATGGGAAGCATTGGAAGTATATTCACCTCAAATGTAGCAAGAATGCTCAAATGTAACTTGCCTTTTTTTATTTCAAGCATTTTAACTGTATCTAAAAAACCCCAGGCGTGTATCCAACAAGCATTTTGACTTCAAAAAGATAAGCAAACTGACATCCAGAGCATTCTTCATTTACACAGATCAAAAAACCAACTAAGTAATAATCAAAAGAAAAAACAAATCATTTCCTGCTCTCCTGGCAACGCTAAGAGAAGTCATTCAACTTGGAGAAAACACTCTGATTTGAACAGAAGTTCACATATTCTGAGGTTTGAACACAGACCCACTGTGCAGCCTGGTGAACAATTATGCCTCAGGATTTGATATAATCAAGAACACTAATGATGGAAGCATACCTACCAGGGCAAAGCATTTTGCACCCCACATTACAAACTCCCACTGATGAATTTACCAGCATCCAGACAGACATTCTGGGGTTAATGACACAATACTCTCTTGTCCCAGTTTCTCTAAGTGCAATTTTTAACAATTCATGCTTGCTAGACCCTTATTCATTAAATTAAAAAGCCCTCCATTAGAAACCTTTTCCCAGTAAGTGCTATCCCAATTAGTGCTATGCTAATTACACTGCTAATGCTAAAATACTCACTAATACCAGAAGTGCTACGAAATAACAAAGGTCATACAAGGTAAAAGAACAACTCAGTGGATTGGTCTACAACTTGACACTGGAAAAAGCATGATGTACAACACGTCAGTAACATATCACATGATGGCAAACCTTTAGCACCAGATTTGCAAAGATCATAGTCACAGAATACATGTCATATGATTCTACAACAAGTCAGGTTAAATTACTTAATCTAACATAGCTAAGCAGTAATAGTTTGGGAGATGTGACTGACAACACATGCATTTAATTAAAAACAGATTTCTCCACGGTGCTAAATATAAGACAATGGTTCTTTCAAGAGGTTGTTAGGTAATTCAAGGTTTACAGACCTCTCGGACATCTACAAGGTGATCTGGCTGCAGAATAGGACCTCTTTTTCCAGCAGGCAATCTGTGATGCCCAACGTTGAAAAAGGAAACTGCATTTTGGCTGGGTCTTCTTTGCAGCCCTGGAGAGTTGATGCTTCCTTGGGATGCGAGAGAGAAGCTGCGAGATTTCAGAGGAGGGTTGTTCTGGTGAATAAATAAGAAGATTGAGAAATATTTACAATTAATTACAATAATTAACCAGCAAGCGTTCTAATTTAAACCATGTAGAAGAACATTTAATCCCGGATTCTTAGTGGAGCAGTAACAGATGACAAAGCCATAAACATATTGGCAGCAACTGCTAAAAGGAATATTTTGTACTGCTGACAACTGCCCTGCTTTACAGTCTAATTATAAGGAATCAGTGCAATGAGATGGATCAATACCTATCACTTCTGACTTGAAAATTAGTCCTTGATCTGCAACAGTTCTAGAAACTGACTGCCCGTGGATCCTGCATGGGTAGAACTCACATTTGAGAGAAAGGAATTTCAGTCTGAACTATTCATTGAAGTAAACATTAGCTCAGGATCAACCCGCTGCAGATCATTCAATTTTAAAAGCAAGGTTTCATTCAGATAACACATAGCTTTTATACTAATCAGGAGTTTCTACAAATTGTATTACATTCACAACCACCCCACAAAGAACAAAGGTAAGCAACACTTGAAGAATTAAGGGCTTATTTCTCAAACATGGAAAAAAGTAAAATAAAAAGTAAAGCTTCCAAACGAAAGACCTTCCATAAAAATTAAATGAAGTTCAAAAACCATTTGAAAAGCTGAGCTTTTACTCTCATCATTAAGTTCTGCTTCCTGATCAAATACCAGCTCGCCAGCACCTGGTCAGGGAGGACCACTCAAATATCCCAAGGCAAAGCCACTTCATTTCCTTCCTAAAGCATGCTGCCAGTACAAGTTAGCCATTGCTCAAAGGTATATTCCTTGTCAAGAGTCCCAAGCCCAACCACATGCTCTTTTGCTAGTATTTGTTTTAGATAACAGGATAGTTGCATTTCCACCTACTTCTTCCACCACCCTAAATTATTTTTGCCCAGGAAAACATGAATCATACAATACCTTCCCAATAGCTTCTGTGTGATGCTGTGTGCATATCTGCAGCCTGCTAACCCAGTGCTGTCGTTCTTTAGCATCAGTAGCTAACAAAAGCAAAGCAAAAGGATCATGTACATGAAGATATTTAAGTACAGGCAAAAAAAACCCCATGCAATTCTATAAAACAGGCAGAGGACTTTCCAGGTCAGCTAAGCAAGCTTTAGATCCAAAAAACCTGTTGATTAGCCATAACACTGTGTGCTTCACACAAAACACTCAAAACACTCATTGCAACAGCTTGCTGCACAAGCTCTTTTGCTTTCAGACATGCAGCCAAGCCCAGAATAGCAGCCACAGGTAGAAGTTGGAAGTGCCTCTAGTGGAAAAGTCCCCTGCCCAAGAGCAGTAGTCCTACCTCTTAGCTTATACTGCTCCCCACTGGCAGCATTGACTGTAAAGGTGTGCGAGTCTTCATCACTGGGTGAAATTACAGCTCCTGCTAGCTGCAACGTGCCCCTGGGCTTCAGGTATCTAGACTGCTCATTCACAAAGTACTCCAGCAGGCCAGCATCATTGTTTAGAACGAAAAACCTGCAACGGTGACAAAGTAAACACAGAAAATAAGCCTGGGCTGTTATTTTTAAGGATGGGCAAAGGGGAAAAAAGCTAAGAAGTCAAAACTTTCATTACAAGTCAGTAGAGATGGGATTGGGATTTAAAGATTTGTGTCAATTCAGCCTCAGCCACGTGAAATATATTCCCAACAAGGCTGGCCACAATTCTTAGCAATTTTTTTCCTCAAAGATCAGGAATGTTATAGAGTAAGAGAATAAGAATGCTTTTACAAGATTTTAAGTTTTGGGAACTCTGAGGCCTAGCTCACCCTTAAACTATGTAAATTAAGGATAGAACAGTTACAGAACAGTGAAGTAACAATAAGCATATTGACACAAATCACTGCAAGGCAGAGGGAACAAGAATCTGGCCAAGGAGATACACAAAGGACTTATTTCTGATATTTATGTGGTTGAGCTGTGCTGCTCTAGGAAACAGGGTATAACAGGGTTCACCTGTTATAGAAGACCAAGTTAATCCATGGGAAACAAACAGCCCAGGGAACTAAAGGGAAAAGCTTGCTTAAGTTTGGATTTTCAGCCTTCTTATTTATTTAATGTGGTATTACCTGGCAGCAGGGCTGAATCCTCAAAAGAAAAAACAAAGGGAATAGTACAAGTTTTCAGAAAGGGACAAGGAGAATAGTATAGTATATATTATTATATATTATAGTTATATAATTATATTATATTATAATATTATATATTATAGTATATAGTATAGTATAATAGTATAGTTTAAAAAAAAAAAGCTTACCGATATTGCCAACCAGTGACGAGATTGGTGTACTTCATTAAGTAGCCACAAATATTTTCCATGTGATCACTACCACAGAAAGAAAAATAAAAGCAATCAAATAACAGCAGCATCAAATAAAGGCCAGATCTTCACAACTTTTGATCATTATCTGTTCTTTGAAAAGGAATTCTTAATTTTAAAACAGCACCATCATTCTTAATAAAAATATCAATAGTTTGCAAATTCTTCAGATTCATCTCTGACATTATTTCGTAAGACAGTTTAATTGGACTCAACGAACTCTAAATAATCTCAAGGCATAATTAGTTTCACCAACACCCGAGATTCATCCAGTAGCCACTCTGGATTAGTTGCAGGTGACAGAGACTTAGCACACATATCTCTTCTGTTTCACACTCATGTAAGCAAGCTTTGTAAACAAAACTAACTTTCAGTAAGTTCAGAGAAACTCAAGCACAGCCATCTACCAGAACTGGTCCCCAGGCACTCCTATACCACCAAAACCACTGTACTCACCCTTAATTACCAGAATCCTTCCTGAGTACACTAACAAATACAGATGCTGTACAGAAGACTACATGCAGGTTCTTGTCACATCAAGCTATTCCAAAGCATAAAACAAGTTTGAAACATTTGAAACATCTCCTCTGGCCTGGCAAGAAAGTCCAGTAGTTTCTCCTTCAATCCGAACTTGTGACATCCACCAAAACCAAGAACCAATGGAGGTACTCAGCGTGCAGGCTTAACATCACTACAGACACAACACATCCTCACTCCCGAACATTTACAGACCCAAGTAAGGCTTACAGGTGTTATGGCTATGTACTTATCTCCTTAAAACCACAATTTGAAAACTGATATAATACTGCACGTCCCCCCAGTGCCACTGCAATACCCTCAGCTCTTGCCAGAGCACAGCCCTGTAACTGAAGTAAGCACACACTTAGAGACAATTCAGCTCCTGTTCTCCCAATGAAGAACTGAAACAACAAGCCAAATATCAGACCCTAACCATTTGCTTTTTAAAAGAATCTCCTATTTAAGCCACTGGATTAGATTTTAAATTAAAATACCTGTAGATCACAGCACATTGAAGATTAAGTGATACTTATTCTGAAAACTATCCATCGGAGCAGCAACTTGTTTCACTCATTAAGAGCTCCAAGTACTTCCTACAAGCAGGAACAGAAGCTGGCAACAGAGCTAAAGGATCTCCCTTATTAATGGATTTTGATTACAAACACACTGGGACTAAATATTGGTGTAAATCTCAAGGAACAGCTGACGCAGCTGCCCACACTTCTTTACCAAGTGGTGTCAATGGCATCATGCTAGATGAGTGAACTGTGATGAGCTATTCAACAGCTGAGCAAGTATAACATATTGCACCAAGCTTCACCTTAAATGAAGCTGTTTAGGACACCGCCAACAAAAATAACCTCACAGTAAATCACTGCCATATGAGGAAGCCCTACCTTCAGTAGCAGAGTCCAAAGAAAAGATGGAAGAATGCACATTCTGGAAGAAAAAACAAAGTTGCAATGCTGCAAATCGACATTTAGAAGCACACAGTTGGTTATTAGTGCTGCCATTGCTATTACAGCAACATACTACAATGGAGAGCACCCAGTGGGACCATCTGGGAACCTAATTGGTAGCAGCTCATTAAGTGGTACTACACAGGTAAAAGTAATAGCCTGAATCCTCTCTGTCCTCCCAGCTATGGTGTATCTCAACTACATCAAAACACTACGGAGACATGACCAAGCACATCCTCTGCAGACACCTCATTTGTTGTTACGACATCCAAGTGCTGTGCAGTTTAGACATGCTCGCTGTCATCATCTGGCAGAAAATTGTGAGACAGCAGTCATAAACTTGTGTTTAATGGTCTGAAAATTGCCCCTCATCATGGCTAATTGGTTTCCATTTTGTGTTGTGAATCCAAACCTCACTCTTGCTTTGCAGCCACCCAGCAGCCTGCAGGCTCAGCACGCAGCTGCTGCCTTCCTCCATTCACTGCCTGCCTGGAACACAGGTATGTTTAGCAGCTAGGAGAGTCACAAAAGCAACCGCAGGCTGAAATTAATTGAACAGGACCGTATGTAAGGCAGAAGAAGTCCATTCATCTGATAGCAATGGTAAATTAAAAGTCTGATTGAAATTGTTAAACAGCATTGAGTGTGAATGATGAGACAACTGATCTGATCTGTCCAGAGAAAAAATAACCTGCTGCAGAATTGACAGAGATGCACTTCCACAGCAAAGCAGCACTTGACTAATTTGTCCAGAAAGACAGAGCAGGAACTCATGCAAAATGAGCCTTTTCTTGTCTTTTGACTTTCTGCCAGTCCAAGCAGAATATTGATTAAATTATTTTCTACCTTAATTGTGTCTGCACAGCTATACTGGAACTGCAAGCCAAAGAGCCTATATTTAGGTTTCACCCTGCCAGAGGCTGGACAAGCCCTCAACACCTATGCACAGCACAGATTAGCCTACCCAGAGCTATGAGAAACTCTGCTGGTATTTAGAACACTTGCTTGACAGCATGAGACCCTGGGAGCAAACAAACAAGCAAACATCTGAGCAGAAACACAGCCCTCAGAGGCATTAATCCCCAAATATACTGTGCAGATCAGGGAATTGCCAGCATTTGAACTAAGGCTTACTTTTAAATAAGAAACAATTTTTTAAACCTTACACACACACACAAAAAAAAAAAAAAAAAAAGCTTAAATCCAGACTGTAAAATGCAGTTCACAGGAGGCAGACCTTGTAACTGTACAAACCCACTGTAGAAACACTTAATCTCCTGATCTTCTTTTTTCCTATGTATACAGCAAAACATTCTCAGGATTATTAGCAAACAATGTCGTGAGGCAGAAAAAAAGCACTGTTTTTTAGAGAGAAATAATAATTCATTAAGATGGAATTAACATCAAGGCCCTTCAGAGAGCCACAGGAGGCACTTAGAAGGGCAAATTTCAAAAGCCAGTGACCTGGGCTCACGGATAACCACAGCAGCAGAAGACAGTAAAACATGACTCAGAGCTTCCTTCGAGCCCTTACCAGCACTGCACCAGGAGGAACAACAGCAAGACTTGCTTCACGTCAACCCCTACCATGGTATTTCTGATTTTAGAGAAATGGGTTTCAGAAGTGAATTTGACCACAAATACTGAGAAGCGATAACAAGGCGGGGCTGCACTGGGATCCTTCCCCTCTGTAGGAAAGCCTTGGCATTCCAGCTGCCAGCTCCATGCATGTGCATGTACCTGTGCCCTCTAACAACCCACATGCTGGGGCTGCTTTCCAAATGTTCACAGCAGTTCAGCCATAATGAGTCAACAGCCCTGAGGCCCACGTTCATGTAGAACTTCAGTATCCTCCCATCACCTCATGACAGAAGATGAGTGCAAGTGTCACAACAGACCCATCACAGCTTGGAACACCTAATGAAAAATTCTGCTTTAACTTTTGCTGAACTACTTCAAACAGCAATACCCAGCAAATCACAGCCAGTCCACACCACATCCTCCCCACCAATAAAGCATTTTTCAAAGGCCAAACATCACCCTGCTGCCCATCATTACATTTTCACTTATAAACAGTGAGGCAGATTAAACCGCCCCTGTAAGCAAGCGGTTAAAGTCAGCGAGGAGCTACAGAACAGTTCATTCTGCTTTCAGGGGACAGCCCCACCCCATTTGCAGTCACATCTTCCACAAGCGGTGTTTTCAGACCACCAAGCACCACTCCAAAGACAGACGACAGGATAAGCAAACTGGCAACAATCCTCTGTGAATGCTTTATTTCCTTGCTCATTTGTCCTTTTCTGAAGCCGCAGCAGCTGTCAGTGCCTCGTGGGCTGGTTTCCTCCTGGGGGAGGAAGGAGAGCGGGTGATGGCTGGGGCCTGGTTCCTCCTGCATCCTGTTTACAGGCAGCACCCAAGTCTTTCACACGGATGCTGAGGAGCACCAGTCCCTGAATGACATCTTCCATGATGAACGCAGGGCCAGCACCTCAGAGAACGCTCCACACTGGTGGCCTCCCCTTCTCCTCTCACATCACCCTCGAGCCTCACACACAAACACACCCTGTCCAGCAGCAGCACAGACCTTCACCTAGCTGGAAGGTGCTCACAGTGCTCCCAATGCAGCCCCTCTGATGCTTTTAGTTCTGATGAGCCTGGACAACTTCACACGTGATGCTTGGAGCAGCCAGGCATCCCTGAGCCAGCAGCTGCTCAAAGGGGCAGCCAACAGCTTCCCCACGAGGCCAGGCTTCGTGCAGCTGCTGAATGCACGTGGATTTGAGGAAATGAGCATCGTGCAGGGCAAACCAGTCGTATAACCATCACGGCTGGAAAAGAACTATGAGATCATCTAGTTCAACCATCAACCCATCCTCGCCACACCCGCTAACCATGTCCCTCAATGCATGGCTCTGACCACACAGTCTGAAGAAATAAAGCAGCAGCTGTTTCTACTGAACTTCATCTGTGATAGCTTGTTTACTTCTCATACATCAGTGCAGAGCACTCATCTACAAAGTATTAATTCCTCTTTTTGTTAAGAAGGAAACAGAGAAAGGAAAGAATAGATCTGCCAGCAGAAACTTTGGGCATGTCAGACAGCAGAGACCACATGGTCCCAGGAAAACACCAGCATTCTCCAAAACTGCAGCTCCGTGCTGCTGAGGATGGGTTTCCTAGCATCTGAAGGAGGAAGGGCAGAAGCCTTCATCCTGCCTACAGGGTATCCGCATCAACAAGCTAGCTCTGCTTTTACAAGTGCCTTCTGGAAGAAATTAAAAGGCAACCTTACCATGCTATTTACTAACAGTGCCATGCAGCTGACTGTGAAATGGCTGCAGGAGCTCCTGCTCTTCAGTTCACATTGGTGCTGCATTCCATTACAAGCTTAAAATACAACAGACAAGTGGGAAAAAAAAGAAAATGTCCAAGTCCACAACACTGACAGTAAATCTTGTGAACAGAACACTTGGCTGTGAGCATGCAAATACACCAGCAACGCAAAACCTTGACATATGATGAACTTCTCCACATACCCCTGTGGGCAAGGAGCTCTTCTACCACTCAGCTTCCCCAGCCATCAATAGCACAGATGTGCTTGCACTTAAAATTTCTGCCAAGTCCTCAAGGGGAATGTAACAAATCAAGCTTACAAGGTTTTTTTGTTGTTCTTCTGTTTTAGAACTATCCTAATTCAACCTGCAATTTCATGCATTCAAGGCCACAGATGAATTAGAAAGATGAAACACACTTTTGTAGGGTAGCAACAGGAACAAAAGAGAGACAGCGTTTAATCACTGAGAAGCAAAACAGTGTTGTCACTGACTGCTGCAAAGCTGGTAATATTTAACAGCTTTATTGTTTATAGAGCTCTTTAGCTCTCAAAAGATGTTTTTTAAGCACTTGTTAAAAAAAAAAATGCAATCGGTTTCAGCTAAGCAATTTCTTTTACACACATGTAATCAGCTCAAGTCAGCATGAACTCTGCCCACATACAAGTTATTTGTGGGGTTTGCATCAGCAAAACACAACTGGAGCTGGACCTGGGAGTCAGCTGCCAGTGCTGCGGATTATTCCACAAGGATCACTACTCACTACTGCTGGAAAAGTAACTCTAGATTCAGCTGACAACAACGTTTTAGAGGTGGAACACATGCCAACAAACAGCTTAAGGAGGTATGAACTCTCCACTTTACACCCCTGGAATACAACTACTGCTTCCTGCAGCTCTGCTGCCATTCATGTTATCACTTCGTGACTGTGCACCATAACACCATTTCACATATTATTGTTACCAGGAAACAAAACTCTCCCTTGAAGTCTAGCAAGTAGGTTAAAGCTGCTCTGCTCAGTAAATAGTAAAAATATAACATAAGCTATGCAAACATGCTGATGAATGAGCATCTCTGATATTCAGGAGTATCAGCTGCCTACAGCACTTCAGAAAGTAATGGTTATATTCCCCAGGCATTTTGGTCTGCTTCTAATCAAGGTGTAGAAAGATACAACCTTTCCAGTCTTAAAGATCATAATGGCAAAAATAAGTATTAAGTTGTATTGCAATTGGACACTGCCATCCTGAACTTTGTAGCAATGCATCAATGACTATTAAGTGTAGGTTCATTCACTGATCAGCTATCCAGGCAAAAATAGAAGTTGAACTGTTTATTATTTTTGAGATATTTCAGGTTCAAACATGGGGAAAAAAAAAAACATTACTACCTAAGAAAGCAAAAGGACTATCTAAATATTCAGAAAGACCATAAGCCTGGAATACTATAACATGGACAAAAAAACAACTGTGTGAGCCACCAAACCAAAGCAGCAGCAGCAGGCAGCTGGTTACAAGTGATCTGCTGCAGGGGACCATTAACTGCCTCCAGTAAGTTGCCAAGTACACACTCTGCAACCCCTGGGATGCCCCCAAAGCAAGGGGAGCAGACACAATGTGAGAATGCGAGCTCCCATTCAGGGGCTCCAAATCATCCAGAAGAATGGGTTGAGCGAGACCTCCTGAGCTTAATAAACCAATGCTTATGCCTGGGATGGACTAACCTGTCAGTGAAAGCTGAGTACATCATGCCAGGCAAGAAAAGGACAAGAACTAGTGCCGTTCAGCCTCCCTGAGAGGAGAGGAAGGCTCGAGAGAAGCTCACCACTGCCTCCGACCACCAAGCAGGTGTCCATGAATAAGACTGAGTCAGACTCTTTCAGAGATACCCTGCAGAAGAGCAAACAGAATGGCATCAAGTTGCCACAAGAGAAATTCCTTGTTGGACAGGAGAAAAATTCTTCCCAAAGAGAGAGGAAAAGCTCCCAGACAGGAGCTCAGAGAGGCTGTGGGACCTCCATCCTTGGAAGCACCCAAAATAAAACCAGAGAAGGCCCTGGATGTTCCATTCCAGCTTTTGAACTGACACTGCTCGGAGCAGGAAACATGACTAGAGATTTCCCAACCCAATTACATAGAAATTAATCAAAAACATTCCTACATTAAGCTCAGCAGGTAGATGAGTAGCTACTCCTCAGGTCTAAGCACTAATTAAAAAAGCACCTGTGTTCATTTAAGCATTTATAGTTATGATAAACAAAAGCAGCAGGGCTGCTCTCTTGTTCACAGCTTTAAGTGGACAGTGATCCTCAGACAAGGAATTATTCAAAACTGTTCACTATACAATGAAAAGGAACTTCAGGCATTATTCGCTTGGTACAAATGTTCCAATTAGAAGTTTCCATGTGGTTTTCTTCTCTTATGTTCGTCACTGATGTTTATGAAGGAGTCATGAGCAAACAACAGAGAAAGAGGACACTGCCATTCCCACTACACAGGTTGGAAACTGATGTACAATGAGCTTTCAGCCTCTCAAACTTTGAGAAGCTGTGGCCTGATTTATTTATTTAGTTTTAACTTCCTACCCTAACTTAGCAGCCGATACATTCAAACCACAGCTCCTGTGGATTTCAGCTGCAGCTGTGACCCTGCAACAGTTTCTGCAGAATTGCAGACAACTGTTCCAAACTAGGCCTCCGAGAAAGATGAACACACAATTAGTCATTATAGAGACAAAACAGTTTAAGCAGCCTGTTAGTACATGGGAAAACAGAGCCAGGGTGAGAAACCAGCTCCTCAACACAGCATCCTGCAGCCCTATCGACCTTGGGCATCCTGCTGCAGACCACTCACCTACTGCTCCTCCACTGCAAACGCAGCCAAGTTCTGAGCTCTGTAGGAAACCAATACGCCAGTTCCTAAACACTCATGCCTTTTTTTTTTTTTTTTTTTTTTTTTTTTTTAAGGTTTTCAGCCTCATCAAGAACTTAGGAATTTTCACCTGAAGGGTAAAAATGCACATCCAAGGCAAAAAGTCCTTTCCAAGACATTGATGTTCCTGCTCCAAAGCCCAGTGGCATTACAGGCTGTCAAACACAGGACTGTCACACAAAAAATACCAGCACTTCCATCCATTTCAGCCTGCTGCAGTCCATCCGTAGATGCACAGTACAGAAAGCCTGAAACCATACAAGCTTTGCAAGCACCCCAAAATGAAAGCTGTCAGACTGTCACCAGCAAGCAGTTATTTGCTGCAATACAAATGCATTAGCACTGGCTGAGAACAGACCTTCAGTAAACAGGTCTCTGCACACATGCCATAATTTTTGCGGTACTGCAAGTGAAGCACAAGAACCTGCCTAAGATGGCACTTTCTGCTTGTGCACTAAGCAATGTGATTAGGTCAGCCGTATGCAGTTTGGTTTTCATCTTCTCCCAAGGGAGAAAGCATGCATGGCAGAGGAGGATGTTAATATTACAGGCAATTTTAATTAACATGCTGCTACAAGATTACATTAAAAAAAGGCAAAGCTGAAAAAATACTCTTTGCAGTTATAGGAGAGGCATTTCTAATGGCCGTTAGTTCCTGCAGAGATCTGTTCCAGAGAAAGCACGAATCATTTGGTATTTAAAAGCTATTTTAATCTTCTGCTTGTTCAGTTTAATTTTAAACACTAAATGAATATCCCAATATTAAGGAAAACATCCTGTGCATCAGAACCAACTCCCACCTTTATCTCCCCTGCCCCAGCAACTTCCACATCTCCACTCCCACACCACAGCTGTGCCTTGGGACGCAGGCAGGGCTCCTGACAACTGCTCACGAAGCCACAGGGCTGGGGAAGGGAACCAGACCTCATTGACCCAGCTCAGGTCATTGCATCAGGCACTATGGAGGTATACTTCAGTCACCCAAACCTGTTTCCCCAACTCCATTACCCCTCACATACATGCAGTTCTAATTTACACTGCATATAAACTTTCATCTGCTGCAACTCCACTCTTCCAGCCTGTAAGCATGTGTGAACGTGAACCTGCTCTTAAGAAGCACTTGGGGCTTCAACAAGCATTGAAGTACACACACAACAACCTTGATGTTTTAATAACAAAGCATGGATTACCAGGCTGAGAGTCAACAGAGCCTTTTAAAAATGGATTTCTTGTCTATTCTAATGAGAAAATTACTTGGAACATGGCATTTCTCAAGTACCATTATAGATACAGTGTATTCTCCAAGCAAAGACTCAATGAGGATAAACAAATTCAGGTCCCAGGGCTTTGAGCTATTTCTCTCCAATGCATCAAATGAATGCGACAGTCACTCTGATCTGATTTCTAGTAACGAAAGGGGGTACAACACACACAACAGCAAAACTAAATTCAGGATTTCATAGCAACTATTTGAGAAGCTCCTCCTTCCAGCAGCAAACACCACAGCTCAGTAGCCCAGTACCAGTCCAGAACACGAGTGTGTCACCACAGACACCATAAACAGAACCAGCACCAAGTGAGGCTTGACGTCACAGTGCCAGAGTCAGCAGGACACCAAGGGAATACAGGCTCTCAAGGGGCAGACACGGAGGCAGGCATCACCTCACACCAGACCCAGGTAACACCACAAAGCCTCCCACTGCTGTAGGCAGAGAGGAGGGCACAAAAAACCCAGGTGCGATCCCAGATAATTTGTTTTAAATAGCACTGAGGAAACACCAGGAGGGCAAGACCAAGAGGGAAATACCAGAGGGAACTGCTCCAGGGTGACATTTACAGTATGTTTGTGAGGGTTCTGTTTTATACTTTTCAAATGAAAGGGACTTGTGTGTATGCTGGCCTGCTCTCTGGAGCACTAAGCTAATTAGGTCAGCCAACACATCGCGTGGCAGCCTAAGTGAGAATTAGTTGTATTACTATTAATTTACATTAATGCTATGATAACAAGTGCCAGTTCTGAGACAGGAGGGTTGGGTCAGCCACAGAGAAGTCTGCAGCAGAAAGAGCTGATAAACATGCTGCCATTGCCCTGTGTTTACCCTCCAATATCAAACAAATATTCTTGGAACATGAAGAGAAAAGAATAGAAACTAGAGAAATTCCATATCTTTTCTCACAGCTAAGGCTGGCATCAATTCCATCCTCAACAAAAAGGGCTCCCATCAACATCCGCTCAAGAAGACGGTATCAGTTTCAAGACACTTCCCCTTATTAGAACTAATTAGGCTCCTTTCACGAGGCAGAATGAATAAGAAAAAAAAAAAAATTATGCACTTTCACAGCCAAGCTCAGTCTCGCACACTTGGCAGCCACATCAGATGGAAATGCAAAAGGTTAAGCCACCCCCTCCACTGGGGACTGCAACAACCACCTGTTATGAAACACATTGCCCATGGTGGTTCACGACCACCTCAAAATACAGAATTAAAATATATCCGTGTGTTTTAGCTACCAGGTCTTCTGTTGCACTACTGCATACTGACATACAGAAACAGAAGACTGCTATAAAGCCAGTAGCAACTTGGGGGTGTTTGCTTGATGGGGATGCTGTTATTGGTTTGTTCATAAGTTTACGAAGGGCAGTCAGTGTCAACTGTTGGCAACTTCTGAAAGAGTTACAACGCTGTAATGCTGCTCTTTTTGCCAAAACCCTCTCTCAGCTGTTTGTCTGCACTTCTGTTTGCAGACTCTCAGTCTCTCTTACTCCAGCCCAGAGGCCCATGGAGTAATATTGCAACAGCAACTCCTCTATGCTGAGGACAGCAAACAGAATCCATCATGAGAAACCCTCTTACCTGTCATTGCCACCCCTAGCAAAAAGAGATACTTGCCTAGGAAACTGACTCCCTGCCACAGAAATTACTTCCATTCTATACTATTTCACAACCCTACCACACCTGCAAACTTTCAAGACCTAAAGTTAACTTGTTTCCTTGAAAAGGTGCAAGAGACATCTATTTGGTACCATTTTACAAATATTTGTATGGCAACATTCAAGCATACAGGTTTTTAAATGCAACCTGATTTTAAAAATCAGTTATACATGTTCATTAATTTCCTAGAGATATGTATCTCTACCAGCAAGAGAATAAATGCTGGAAGATTTTTTAATAGCAGCTGAATTGATTTACACATTTGAAGAAAAGTGTGAGAGGACAACACGTTAGCACACAGCCAGCTAAGGATGACAACCTTGTTTCACCAGGCAGTTGCAGGGCTTTTAGCTTTCAGCTTTGTAGATAAATGAGAACCAGTTATTGCAAGCCATTTCTCTCAGAATTATCTGAAAGCCCCTCAAGGGGCTGAGAAGATTTGTTACATATCCTTGGTACATCTTCTGCCCAGCTCTGTTAGCTCACAGACACAGGATTCTGCTTTCTGGTTGCAATATTTTTATGTTATTTGAATAACAATGATTCATGTATCACACAAGCACTACCAAGGCCCACTCCCACTGCTTTGGAATTACTTTAGTCATTCCATCCTGAGCAAGGCAGAAATGAATGAAAATGGTCAAGATTAAAACTAGCATTGCTGAATGCAAATAATTCCTCTTGGCAATGCCACATTGATTTCCTAGCTTAACAACTGCTGAAAACAGAGCAGCAATTTGAAAGTTCTAGTTTTAAATCAACCCAGGCCACTCTGTGAAATCACTTTACCAAGTAGCCTTCGAATAATTTGAAACCATTTGAAGTGCTGTCTCCTAATAACTGCTTTCTAAATGGAAATAGGAAACAAGAGTTGAGCAGGAAGCACAGCCTCTTGGGCTCTCCTCTGTAATCTACTTCACTGCAGCTTAGCGGTCACACTATTACAGACACCAGTGGGGAAAAGGCAGCTCAGCTTCAGCTGCTCTCAGACACTCTGATGCTGATCACACGCTCCTAAGTAAGCAAGATAATTTCCTGTCGGATGTCTGGAAGAGCAGTTTCTCAAGCACTCTCTAATTCTGTTAGTGCAGAAACAAAGCATCTTCCACCACTCCAAAGAAATGGAGCCCTTACAAGCATAGAAGGAGGCACTGCTATGAGCAGAGGCTGCCTATACTTCACCCAACGCTGAATTACACTCCTGCACAGACTCCGTGCTGACACAGGACCGCACTTCTCTATGCTGCGTGACCACACGCCACCCACGCCCTGTGCGAGGAAAACCAAATACAGAACTTCCAGCAGAAACCGGTTTCTAAACCCGCTGTTTTAGGCACTAACCCACCGTGTGGGTGCACCAAGCACCTACGGTTCTGCTGGTACAAACAGGCCGAGCTCAAAGCCGGCACAAAGTTTGGCTTTCTGGAAATGCTGGAAAAAAGAAAAAAAAAAAAATGCACACTGCCAACAAGTTTGAACAGCTCCCCGCATTCTGCTAGGAAATTAGAAGCCACCAAAGATAGTAACACTGGGGCGCGTTCCCGCAGCCTGACCACGTGGCCGGGCACTAACGCAAAAGCACACCGACGGCCTCAAAGCTGCCGCCTGTTCCACCGCCACAGCCGAGAGGCAACGCAGAGAACAGCCAGAGCCCACAGCCCGCCCCGCTCGGGCAGCCCCCGCGGAGGACACCGGCCCCGCCCCGAGTTCCGCAGGCAGCGGCGGCCCCGCAGCCCCCGGCCCGGCGCGCCCACCTGTACTGCCAGCCCTTGGCGCCGCGCCCGCCGCTCTTCCCCGCCGCCGCCGGCTCCGCCCTGCCTTCGCCCTCCGGCCCCTTCGCGGCCGCCGCGGGGTCCGCGCACTGCATGGCGCCCCCGGCCCAGGGCGCGCCGCCGCCGGGCGGGCGGGCAGCCCCCCCCCC
>NW_024962273.1:8635710-8645811 GCF_019238085.1 Lagopus leucura | reverse complement strand
GGGCCCGCCGAGCCCGCTCAGGCAGCGCCGGGACCCGGCCGCGCTCGCCCCATGCGGGCTGCGATGGCGGCGGCTCCCCGCACCCCCGCGCCGCCTCGCTCGGCCCGGCTCCCCGCACGGCCGCCGCGGGCTGTGGGAAGCCCGCCCTCCCTCTCCCTCGCCCGGCCGCCTCTTCCGGGGCAGCGCCGCCGCCATCTTTAGTGCGGGCAGCGGCTGGCGGAGGCGGGGCGCCGCCATCTCCGCGCCGGGCTGGCGGCTGCGCCCGGTCCGCCGTGCTCGGGGACGCGCCTCGCCTGCGAGCGGGATGGCAAAACTTGCTGCCTGGTTGGTTCTGCTGTTAGGAGAAACGTAGGGAGGCAATCACCAGTTATCCTGCTCAGAGGGTGTAAAGTCAAGCCGTCCAAACGGAGATTGTTACAAGCACCAAGACCAAAACCGATCAGCTCACGCTTATTCCGTCAGGCTGCCAGCGCTAGTGCAGCCTTTCTCTGCTTGGCCGAGAGAAAAGTCATTTCTGAAGCGGGTAAAGCCAGCCCGTTTGTGAGTTACGGTCATTACTCAGACCACGTGCCTAGGGCTATATCTATCACATATCTCAGCTTAAAGGATGCCACGTTCCTGCGAACTTCCCAGAGCCGGCTCTGCCACAGAGCGGCGTGCTGCACACCGCTCTCACACCGTGACTTCTATCGGGACAAGTTTTGCTGGGGATGGAGCTTCTCCCGGCTGGCTGGTGCCCTCTAGTGCGAGATGCAAGTAATTCATTTCAAACCTAACGCCCGACCTTAGGCTGAGGTTGTTTTTTTGTTTGTTTGTTTGTTTGTTTGTTTACCTTAATTCACTCAGCACGCGAAGAACAGGAGCATAGAACAAACCATGGCCTCGGTTAGTGAGTTTATGGTTCTGCTCCACACCCCATGCGATCTGATCATCCTTCCCTCCTTCTCTCTCCAGCCCACGGGCAGGGTCTTTGGGCAAGCACCTTCCAGGCAGTCTCTTGCAGCACACCTGTAATATGGGAAACAACCATTATACATAGTGCCCTGTATGGGAACCTACAGAGGACACAAAGAAGCAAAAATGCAAGGGAGAAGATGTTCTGAATTAGCCCATTTACATCCCTCCTTGTCAGCACACACAGTCTCAGCTAACACAGCCCAGTGAGGACTGCCTGTTACACCGACAGCTGCAGTGTCACTTACAGAGACACATCACCACTGCACAGACATAAAATCCTCCACTCCTGCGTTTTTACAAGAATCGCTGGTCTCAACAGAAGCAGAACTTCACCTGTGCCAGATGATAAACTGTTTTGCTTCCTCCATGCACGGGCGTTTTTCTTTTTTCACAGCGCTGCACTTGCAATACCAGAGATTATCGTAAGGTGGCACTGACAACTGCGTGACCAAATGTGATAAGGACGTACTGTTCAAGATGTCATTTAACTTCAGTTTACACTCGCTGCTAATTATAACTTGTGGTCAGTTTCACTGCTCTGGTCGCCTCTCCCAGTTGTAGCTTAATGGTTCAAAGTGACCAAAATCTTGCCTTGGCCCTTGTACAAACAGCACAGGGAGAGCACAGAGGTGCCATGGCAAAGCACCCTGCTGCAAGTACATCCTAATTTATCATTTTGTTAATTCTGGAAAAACGTCCAAAACTTTGTACTGCTCTTGCAGATTTCTTCCAAATCTTGCAGTCTGGATAGGCATGCTTAGCATTTCTTCTGGTCAGTGCCATTTCTGCTGAATACCAAGATCTACCCACATTCAAAGACTAAAGTTCTAAAACCCAGCATATTTTTAATCACTTGTGTGCTAAAAACAAACAAAAAAGCAAACAAAAAAACAACAAAAAAATAATAACACCTGTGGTTTTTCCAAATAGAATTTACACAGGTTCTCTATAATTCTCCTGTTAGTTGGTCGGGACTTTTTTCCTGATGTAAATCATACCTTCGAATGAGCTTAACCTAAAATTAGACCTGTGTCCTCCTCTGGTAGCCAGTGCAGAGAAAATAAGAAAGGACTGTTCCTGCTTGCTAAAGGAACTGCATCCTCTACAGAGTCATGGAGGAATACCATAAATCCTGGAAAGACAGAAGTATCACCCGTCTTCCTTGCACAAGGAGTGCTGTGTTTCCTAAGCATTGCTGAACTGGGAAAGCTGCTGACTAATGAGAAAATGACTAATACTGCTTCACATCCACATTGGTTCATTGTGCAATCAATGCTTATTAGGGTTAGATTCTTTCTTCAGGCAGCAGAGATTAGAGTTTATTAATAGTCTGAAATATATTTTATGTTTTCTGGGCTCTTCTGCATAACGAATATGAAAGAACTTCCCATGCTTACCATGAATAGAAGATATCTTGCCCACTACAGCTCTAGAGTGCCATAACACAAGAACATGAAAAGGAATATAGCTAAATGAACAGCCATTCTTCTACAGTACACTGGATGCATCACTATATTCTCCTGATCATACATGAGAATAGCCAAGAAGGTCAGGTGAATGTAATACGAACTTGCTTCAGTCTCTAGAGTATTTCACACTGTTTGAGAGGAAGTCCTGAATGAAACTCTACAGGTATCTCTGTATTACTGGGTCTGTGGTTTGTAGGAAGTTAACATATGAAGCTCTGTGCTGTTTGACTTGCAGGATCACTGACACTTGCTTTTAGTGGTTATTCATCATTCCTTCTGTTGCCTTAATGAGTCAAAACCTTTATTTTTGTGTGCTTTTCAGTCACTGTCAATCATAAAAATGTCAAAGAGTACCAGTCCCAAGACAGATCCCTGTGGAACACCTCTGAACATTGGCCTCCACCTGGTCAGAGAGCCATTGACCACAGCTCTCTGGCTGCTACCTTCCACTCAATCCCTTATCCACCAAATAGTTCACCCTTCAGATCCATCTCTCTCCAATTTAGAGGTAAAGATGTGGTGGGGAACCATGTCAAAGGCCTTGCACAATTCCAGGTAGATGACATCTGTTGCATTCCCTTTGTCCAGTGATGCTTGTCACTCCATAATTCCCTTCCTCCTCCTCTCTACCAATCATTGTGCTCTGCTGCAATGCAGAGTAGTTCAACTATAATTCAAAAGCCCAGCCATAAGCATCAGAGCCACAGATGGCAGCAGTTCATGCTGCCTCAAATGCTTCCCTCCCCACCCACAACCCACTTGCATCCTTCACAGTCACATTTGACACCATTTCCAGTTGCACTAAGTATGACTTTGCATTGAGTCATGCTGTTGTCTCCAACATTACATCACCTGGCACAATCCAGAGTCAGACACGCCAGAGACAAGGGGAGCACATCTATGGCTGTGGTTCAGGGCTTCCCAATCCCTTCATCTACTTCATGACCACCTTCAGCCTTTTTCTATCCTACCCTATGGCACAACATCGTGTTCCCGCCTTCCACTGTTCTGCAGATCACTGTGAGGATTCCTGTGCTCCATGTTTCTCAATCCTCTGAAAAGATAATACGTTTTTCTTTCAATAAATGGAACAGCTGCTGAATTAGTTCAGTTCTTCAGTCACTAGCCCCTTCTCCTAGAAGCCTTTTTGTGCTTTTCTTCCCTCCTACACATTTTTTTCTGCATGGTTTCTATGGCAACCTGTGTACCTCTCCATCTGCTGCAGATCCCTGTTACCATGTTTTCTTTCTTGTCATCTCTGCCAAATAACATTTCCAGGTGTGTCATGATAACAAGATTAGATTGGAAATCAAGCCAAAGCACTCAGTAGTTTTGGTAGTCAGACCTGCCATATGTAATCCCACTGCTCCATTGCCATATATGCTCTACCTATGGGAGACTGATACTGAGCTCTTTCAGTACCAGATGTCCCACATGTATCAGCATGCTCTAATCAATTCCATAGCCACTTCATAACATCCGGATTACATCCTTCCTTCTCATTGCAGCCCCTGCTGCTTACAGAGCAGGTATATTTGGATTCTGGAAAGCCCGTGTAGCTCTGTTGCCTGAGGAATGCTTTGAAGACAATTATCAACCAGGGCCGTTTTTCTTCCAGCAAATGCATTTTTCATTTCTGCTGTAATCGTATAATATTTTAGTTCTCCTGAAAACCTTCTCCATTAGGTTACAGAAAGCCCTACACTGTAGGGACTGTAAACAACTGACTCTCCTGTCCATTCTGCTTGAATGATGAAACCTGCCTGAAATTTGCTTAGATTCCTATAGGCCTAAAATGCAACTTCATTTTCTACTAAGTACTTTTGGAAAACTTATTTAAGTGTGGAAAAAAAAAAAAACACAACATTCCTGCTATATAATCCAATCAAAGCCTGCAGCAGAGAACTCAACTGAATAAAATGAATGGAGCAAAAACATCACTGTTGATTTGTTTCCTAGATCTCATGAGCTGGTAAAGTCAGACTGCAAGAAATCCATGTGGAAGCAGTAAAGCTGTAAGTAATTTGGACTGTGAGTTTTTACAGACAGAAACTGATATTATTTGTTTGTATGCAGCACCCTGGAGGAGCTGTGTTAAGATATTAGATGTGGCCTCAATATAAATGGCTGCTATTTAACACCTACAATTAACAGTAATTATGCATACAGTGAACTAGTGTTTATACATATATTTTTGCAAAACTTCAATATAGAGTATAATTCAGGAAAAACCTGTGTAAAAAAAATCCACTGGAAATCACATTGGCCTGTGTTATATTAGTAATGCTGATGCTAATGCTGCTCATCATTTGAAGGCGTGGGTTAGATGCGATGCTGGCAGTTTAGGTAGAGGCAGAATTTTAGCTATAGCTCTATGTCGTTATGAAAGATGTGAACTGCAATGCAGATAATGCAAGACATCTCAGAAATACACAGAAAGCGTAGGGAAAAGGGAAAAAATATGATATGCAGAAAAAGCTATCCTTCAAACATCAACAGTTAAAGGTGTAGCAGCAAAACTGCTCAAAATCAAAACAAAGCAGACCATGCACAGGGGTGGAAATCAAGATGAAAAAGGTTTTATCTGCATTGTTACAAAGAAAACAAAAGAAAGGATCACCAGCAATGGCAGTAGGGTAGATAGCTAGAAGCTAAAGAAGTATGTTGCTTCAGTTTCCATAAAGAAAATTATGCAACCCTGGAGGGCAGAGGCAACTCACTTAATGGGCTTAAGGGCACAGCTATGGAAATTACCATATGCAATACTTGAAAACTCTTCACCCTTCAGTTCTGAAGAATGAGTAATCTCCATAACCAAAATCTATGGGTTGGTCAGCACAAAATCTCTTGGCATTTTAGCACACAGGCCAGAGAGCAAATGAGTAATAAACAGCACAGGGAAGCAGGAAAAGGGCTAAAATGCAAGATAGGCATGTTACATGTAGATGAACCCAGTATCTTTCTTTGATAAGATAACTGCATTTGTGGACGAAGGAAAACTAGTAAAATCTTATCAACCTGGACTTTGGTAAAATATTTGATTTGGTATTACTAGAAAATGTATTAGCTAAACTCAAGAAGATAGGGATTAATGTAAACATGATAAAATGCTGAAGGAGTCTAGGACAGAGGTAAAAACTACTGATAGTGCTGATAGCAAAGAATGGGCCTGGAGGAATCCATACGAATGCTGTCATTAAATCAGTTTGGAGTAAAAAAATGACAAGCAGGATAATGAAATTTGCTAACAAGAAATCTGGGAGGTGTTCTCAATACAGAGGAAGCCTTACAGAGAGAATGGTTGTTATGCCCTGGTAACAGGCATGGGATGAATTGTAAACATATAAAACACAAGGACGTGCACCGATTAACTAATTACATTTCTGCTGTAAATTAAAATTCATTAGCTATGAACAACAGAAGAGGAAAAGCCACATAGCTGATACAATCATTAAAGAGGTAAATGCAATCTCATGTGTAGCTTAGCAAGTATTTCCGGGAACAACCATTAGATACAGACAAGGCACTGGGTAAAATTCCACTGAGAGTTTAGGGCATCGTTCAGGTTATCAGCATTTAGCAAGTCTGAATTCATGCTGGAACAGGTACAGAGAAGCAGCACCCAGATAATCTGAGAAATAACAAAGGAGATAAGAGAGCATGAGCTTGGCAGAACGAGTGCTGGGAAGTGCTGATTCTTCCTTGTGAATACATTTGGGGCAAGAGGCGGGCAGAGAGAGGAAGCCTCAATATGCAGTGCCCTCTAACTTGTTCTCAGTTCCCTTCCCACAGAGCAGCCAGCCCCCTATTCCTCCCTGCCCATCTCTTGCCTGCAAAGTTTGGCATTTATCAGTCACATTTTTATGAATGTCCAAAGCCCACCTTGTCCCCATGAAGAAAAGCACACCTGACTTAAAAGTTAAGAAAGCCTCTTGGCTCTCCTGGTTTTGTGGCAGTGACAATCAGCCTTTTTGTTTATTTGCAGCAGCTGTTTGGCTGATCAAAACCAGCTGGCTTTGTAAACCCAGGCTGTTGACATGTGCAGAACCTATTAGGTGCTGAAGCGGAACAGGTGAGCATGGGTGGGGTGGCCTTGAGAGGGCTGTCCTTATCCTCCCTGCTAACCAGACCCAGCTTTTATGTCTGTCACATTCTAATGACTCACACCTGAGCAAGTTCTCCTGCACTTATGTGAAAAACAAACACTGTGACTTTGTCAGAGAGAACAGGTTCTTCTCCTTTTCTGATAGAATTACAGTCATCAGCATCCACTGCTGCTATAAGCGGCTCCAGGGCTTTCAAATCCAAGAAAGGATAAGTTTCTCGTGGCTATTCTGTGTCCCCACTCAAAACCGCCACTGAAACAGCCCAGGCACCTGAACCTGCCACATAAAGCAGGCTGCAATAGCCACGTATTACTGCTTTCCACAGAGCCGTGATTGCACAAACTCAGAGGACAGCTCAACAGCAGTGCCAGCTCTCCAGTTAATGTCACGATGTACAGGCAAATGTGTGCATGCCCAGCCTCAGGCTGCTGCTCCCCATGGGTGTTCCCCGCATCCATCTGCCTGCTCGCCCTCTGCCAACCTCACCCCTGCCACCTTCTGTGCACCAACCAAATGGTCAGTACAAGGTCAGAGTGGAAGCTACAGGCACAGGACCCATTTGTAACTTAAAGTTTTCACTTCAATTTAGATTGCTGTTTGCAATACTCAAAAATTCTGTCTGCTAAGAACACCTTAAGGAAATTGACCCTTCAACGAGAAAGGTAGCGATAAGACAAGGAAGAGATAGTAGCTCCATAGATTGGGGGTTGGACTCGATGATCTCTAGATGTCCCTTCCAACCCCTACAATTCTGTGATTCTGTGATTTAGGTTAGAACTAAGGAGGAAATGCTTCATGCTGGGGGTACTGAGGCAGTGGCTGCCCAGAGAACTTATGAATGCCCCTTCCCTGGAGGTGTTCAAGTGCAGGCTAGGTGTGATCAGGTGGGGGTTGTTTCTTACCCATGGCAGGGGGATGGAACTGGATAATCCTTATGGTCCCTTTCAGTCCAAACCTATCTATGGTTACCTGATTGTTGCATGAATTAGGTCCAGAAGCCAATGCTTTGGTGAGTATGTCCTCACCTCAGGACCAGAGGAGTCAGCAGGACTGGGCAGCTGAAAAGTCTTGGGGTGCAGTAAAATGGTAAAAACCTCCAAAGGAGATTTTCTTCATAGTAAAAAAGAGAATAAAGAAAGCTAAGAGGCCCAGAGGAACTATGCAGCCAGGGAAAGCACAAAACATGGTAAACAAGCTGAGAGTGCAGGAAACGCTCCTAGAACCAGAGCTTGCGTGCCTTGGCTATACTCAAACTGTACAATTTACATCAGGCTCCCAGCTTAAGCTTCATCTTCAGGAGGCTGTTCTTCACATATTTCCTGGCATTTTATGTGAGCTCAGGATGCAGGTGAGCTGATGAAGCTGACAGCAGGTGGGCTGAGCATGTGCCTACCTCCAAAACTATCCCTACCCTTCCCAAAAACACTGGCAGCTGTCCTCAATCTATGAGTCACTGTGTCAATCTGCTTGTTGTGGAGCTGGGTGCTTCTGAGCTGGCCCCTGGGCAAGAATAGCACCTGCAGGCTGAGCCTCAGAGCCCAGCAGGAGAGAGCTGGTGGGATGTGGATGGGGGAGGCACAGGCAGAGAGAGGGCAGGGAAGCAGCTCCATAGCACAGAAGTGGGAGAGAAGGCTGCTCTGATGAGATGTGGAGGGCTGAGAGGTGACATATGGCAATTTGCAGGGAGTCATGGATGTCAGACCATATAGGGGAAAAGAAAGACACTGCTTTGTCCTGCCTTGCTTCCATTGACATAAGAAGCTGCAATACAGTCCATCGTTTCAGTTTATCAGTTGAACACGGCTCTTGCAATGCACTTATCCCCTTTCCCTGGTGTTGGAGAGACAGACCCCCATCTGCGGGATGATCCTAACCAGTGTCCATCTGGCTGGCAGGACAGGTGGCGCACAGAGCCAGCTCCGCAGACCCCCGCTGCCACCTCACCCCACCTCCTTCCCTCCCTTCCTCAATTCCCTCCCCCCCCGTCCCTCCCACGAGGTGAAGCTCGATCCGTTTCCAGCCCCGAGAGGAACCCCGCCGGGCCGGGCACAGGGCGCATCCCCGCGCTGGTGCCGCCTCCCCGGGGGCAGGACCGATTCGGGGCCACGGGCCCTCGCAGCCTGACGCCCGTTTCTCCCGCAGGCGCCGGGGGCCGGGCCGGAGGCGGTGCTGGTAACCGGGCCGAGCACAGCAGCATGTCGCCGCTCCGCGTCTGCATCGTGGGTTCGGGAAACTGGTGAGTGAAGGGAACCTTTTTCCTTCCTTGCTTCCTTCCTTCCTTCCTTCTCCCATTTTCTCTTTTTTTTGTTTTCTTTTTTCCTTTCTCGCTGCCCGTCCCTCCGCCTCCTTCAGGCGCATCACGGGATGCCGGGGGCCCGCACAGCGCCGTGCCGCTCTCCCCTGCCCAGCAGCGGGGCCGGGGTCCGCAACAGGTTCCGGCGGGGGTCGGGCGGCGGGGTGCGGGTCTCCATGGTGCTGAAAGCGGCAGCGCTCACCGCGCCGCTCCGCCGCCCCCGGCCGGGGCTTGTCCCGTGTTAACGCTCCGGGCACCGACTGGCTGCACCGGTCTGGCATCCCTGCTCTGTTAAAATAATAACCCAGAGGGAAGAGGAAATTCTGAAAGCAGCTGCTCTTAGCTCGGGGCTGGGGGGGTCTGTTTGTATTATAACCCAATTGGGAATTGTCAGACTGCTCGCATGCAGCAAATGCAAACAGAAGAAAGAAATGCAGAAGCCAACGAGAATTGGAAAAACATAAGGCTTCTACTTAAGTGCATGAACTCCAACACTGAAAGCCTGGCACAAGCGTAGTATGATCCCAGGGAGAATGAGAGCTGAGCTGAGCCAGTAGTTGTGTTTATTTGTGGCAGAGTCCGTGCTGTTCAAATATCAGCCTAAAGTAGTTAGCAGAGCAGCAGCACTGCTCCTATTCCTTTGAAAGAACCAGGACTTGGGGTTCGTTTACCAGCACAACATACTGGCACTCTTCACTTTTATCGTTTTTGGCAGTTTTGCACTTCTTCTCAGAAAGAGTGGTGATGCAGTGGCACAGGTTGCCCACAGAGATGGTAGAGTCACCATCCCTGGAGGTGTTCAAGAATTGTGGAGAAGTGGCACTGAGGAACATCATTAGTGGGCATGGTGGGGATAGGTCAGGTTTGGACTGGATTATATTAGTGGTCTTTTCCAAACTTAAAGATTTTATATGCAGATATAGCCTTGTCAAAACATTGTGCTCAGCTCCACAGCTTATCCTTGCCCCTGCTTATAGGAATACATCTGCTCCCGCTTAGTCCTTTTTGCCTAGATGAAAGCACTGCTTGCAAAAGCTCCTGGGCACTGACAGCCTCCACTGAAATCAGTAATTCTTGTCTCAGTGGACTTTGCATCTTACTTGCAGTTTGTATAACCTAAGCACAAATAAAATGAACATGTATGTGCGTGTGCTTGGGATTAGCAAACAGGTAATTCTTTGGATTGTTTTTGTGCAAGAAGGGCAAGTTTCTGTAGAATTTTACATTCCTGACAGCTTACCAGAAGCAAACACACACACACACACACACACACACA